>NC_090713.1:15878239-16181270 GCF_040954835.1 Lepisosteus oculatus
GATGGGAGAAGTTGTCCATGATGGCCTCCAGTTTGGACATCATTCTCCTCTCAGCCACTACCTCCAAGGGGTCCAGGTCAGACCCAATGACAGAGCTCGCTCTCCTGATGAGCTTGTTCAGCCTTTTGGAATCTACTGCTCTAATCCCAGAGCCCCAGCACACCACTGCGTAGAAAATGGCACTCGCTACCACCGACTGATAAAACATGTGTAGCATCTTACTACACACATTGAAGGACCTGAGCCTCCTCAAGAAGTAAAGTCGGCTCTGTCCGTTCTTATAGATGGCCTCGATGTTCTTAGACCATTCCAGTCTATCGTCGATGTGCACTCCCAGGTACTTGTACGAGTCCACCATCTCCACGCCACTCCCATGGATGTAGACAGGAGTAGGTTTGACCTTTTTCCTCCTGAAATCTACCACCAGTTCCTTTGTCTTTGTAACATTCAGTTCCAAGTGGTTCACCCCACACCACTCCACAAAGCTGCTGACCAGTCCTCTGTACTCCTCCTCCTGCTCACCCTTGATACATCCCACAATTGCAGAGTCATCTGAGAACTTTTGCAGGTGGCATGACTTTGAGTTGTACTTAAAGTCCGAAGTATAGAGGGTGAAGAGGAATGGAGAAAGAACTGTCCCTTGAGGTGCCCCTGTGTTACTCACTACCAGTTCAGACACGCAGTTCTGAAGTCTCACAGACTGTGGTCTGCCCGTCAGGTAGTCAGTGATCCACGAGGTCATGGAGGCATCGACTTGCATCTCCTCCAGCTTCCTCCTTAGAAGTAAGGGCTGGATGGTATTGAAGGCACTGGAGAAGTCGAAAAACATGATCCTTACAGTGTTGCCAGCCCTGTCCAGGTGTGAGTAGGCCCTTTGCAGCATGTAGATGATCGCATCCTCCACACCAACACTGGGCTGGTAGGCAAACTGTAGGGTGTCCAGTGATGAGCTGACCATGGGTCTCAGGTGGGATAAGACCAGCCTCTCCAGTGTCTTCATGATGTGAGAAGTCAGTGCAACTGGTCTGTAGTCGTTGAGGACAGAGGGGCGCCCTTTCTTTGGTACCGGGACCAGGCATGATGTCTTCCAGAGCACCGGGACTCTCTCCAAGCGCAGGCTCAGGTTGAACAGGTGTTAGTGGGAACAGCAGGGGGCGCTCACCCTGTGGTCTGTGTGAGTCCTTATGCCTCAATATAGCAATGGGGATACTATAATGTAAAGAGGTGTTGTCCTTTTGATGAAATGTAAAACCAAGGTCCTGATTCTCTGTGGTTATTTAAAATCCTAGGACATTTCTTGAAAAGAGTAGGGGTGTAACTCTGGCGTCCTGGCCAAATTTTCCCCTGGCCTTTACCCATCATGGCCTCCAAATAACCCCCCTCTTTGAACTGGCTCCATCACTCTGCTCTCCTCCCCACTGAGAGCTGGGGTGTGGGGAGCGGACTGGTGCCTCATCCAGGTGGGGCTGCACACTGCTGGTGGTGGAGGGGATCCCCATGACCTGTACAGAGCTCTAAGTGGAGGGTCCAGAAAAGTGTTGTGAACTGTATGTGTAGGGAATTATTATTATTAGAACAATCATTCTAATAACAAACAAGTGCAAACAACTGAAAAGAGAAGAAACATAACATTTCAGCTGTAGAGCCTTCTTCTGGTGTGAGGAGCTATAAGATTTGTATTATCATTAGTATACTACTAATAATAATCTGGATCTTAATTCTGAAGTTCTTTATTGTTATCTGGGCTTTAAACATTCCCAGAGCACTGAAACACTGAAACTCAGGCTTGGTGCTGTGTGTTGTGAGTTTGAACTGGGAGTGCTGCGTTTGGCATGAATGCCATGAACTTTACGGGTATTAGTCATGCCAAAGCAACTATTAGTAATATACTTCCGATAATTAAAAACATTATTATTTTTATGGTGCAGTTATTAACATTTTGTTGCATTGCAGCTCTGGGGCCCTGAGTTCAAGTCGAAATCTGGGGTGCTGTCTGTGTGGAGTTTGCATGTTCTCACTGTGCTCACATGGGTTTCCTCCGGGTGCTCCGGTTTTCTCCCACAGTCCAGAGACATGCTGTGAGATTAATTTATTATTATATCTCACATATTAATTTATTAATGTGAGAATTTGCCCTGGTATGAATGTGTTTGTCTGTGTGTGTCCTGTAATGGACTGGCGTCCTGTCCAGGGTGTACCTGCCTTGTGCCCGTTGCTTGCTGGGATAGGCTCCGTCTACCTGGTGACCATGAATTAGAAGAAGCAGTACAAACATTATCAATAATATAATATACAGTAATATAATATCATATCATATCATATCATTATTACTATTTTAGACTCTTGTTTTCTTTATCATTCTGTGACAGAAGCGTATAAACTGCTCTGCAAAATGTTTTGAGTTTCCTCCCCATATTAAATTGAGACTTATTTTGGAAGGTGTGAGAAATCTGGAATCAAATTAGTTATTGTAGGGAGTCCCCGAGTATTTCCTGTGATGCAGCAGAAAATGCCCCTGTCTCTTTTTCTCTCTGCTCAAGGTAATAGGATTGTCTGTCCTCTCTGGACAGGCAGGTCTGTCTGTGTCCAATCTCTATGGGCACGCTGTGGTCAGTTAGCCTGTACTTCATCAGTATTGATAGTGATGAGGTGATGTGTTATACAGTATATTTTAATATTTTCTTTGACGCTCACTGTCTGAGAGCAGCTGAGCTTCTCCTCAGACTGTGTCCTGTGTCTTTGTCTTCACCCTCAGCACCTGCAGGAGGTACCAGGTGCAGCCATGCAGTCGCTGTGTAGTCCTGCTGAGGGAGGTTTTTGTACGGCTGTGTAACACTGTGTGAACAGATATTTACTGTTGGTGTAGTGCCAACTCTGACAGTAATAATCTGCTGCATCTTCAGGCTTGACTCAGATCCATTGCCACTGAAACGCTCTGGGATCCCAGTATAACGGTTAGTTGCTGCATAGATTAAGAGTTTAGGAACTTCTCCAGCTTTCTGTTGGTACCAGGACAGGTAGTGATAAGAGCCAGCAGTATACACTGCAGGACTGGTCTTACAGCTGACAGTGACTGTTTGTCCAGTGAGAAAATATTTCACATCTGGAGTCTGAGTCACAGTAATGCTGCCAATGCAAAGTGTCTCTTCTATGCAAATTGTCTTCCTGTGTTCAGCAGCACTTGTAGCCAGTCAGTGCTGGAAATACAGGCTTGGTGCTGTGTGCTGTGACAGAACAAGATGAGCAGTTTATTATGAAGACTCCCAGGATAGCAGCACTATACAGAGAGCAGCTTTAATAAGAAGCAGAGGATGAGACACAACTAGCTGAGCCCTTATTCCACTCAACACAGCTGGAATGGAGTGGAGTGTTGAGAGTCTGGTTAAAGCAGCACGTGGCTCTGTGTGTTCAAATGTAAGTTGCCATTATAAGACATCATTTAACTTCTTCTTAATGTTCAGTGACACAAATGATTAAGTCTCTTCTCAATTCCAGCACTTTGTATGTTGGGCTGGAGAGCAACACATTGAACAGGACATCTCTGACCACAGGGATAGACTCTGGAGGAGTTTGCCTTCTTGTGGCACCAAAGTGGTTTTACTTTTCTGTGAAAAAGTAATTGCAAAAACTGTGAAAAAGAAAAGTACATTGAATGTACAGTACTTTTCTAAGCCAATATAATTTTCCATTTCCAGAACTCACTGACCTTGTGCAAAACCTGAAAACCGTCAGAGAGCCAAACATCCCCTTGTAGCACCAGTTGTGTTTCCTGCTTTTAAAGATGTTATTTTTCCAAACACTACAATCCCCCTGAAGCACCTCAAATCTAGTACAGAACAGGCTCTTTGCAGGCCCTGGCAGGAAAATATCATCCTGGTTTCTTACAAAATACAATCATATTAAAAATGATACATACTGGAGATCATCGGATTTGTAATAGGTTTCAGATCTGTACATGTTTTGGAGTTTCACTCTGGTGCCTGAAATGCAACCAATTGGATCTGTAGAAGGAAAAACCTCTCTGGGTGTGTCTGATACCTTGTCTGTCTCCAAAGTGGTTCATAACGTGTGTAGATTATGCCGGTTCAGGGACGCCAAATATGTAATCATAGTGGCTCTCTGAAGGCACCAGTTCTGTAGGGTTTGGGCATTTACTGAGACAATTATTAATTGTAGCAGTAAATCACAAAGTTGATTCTTTTGATGGCTTTAGAATCCAACCATGCGACATAACTCAAACAACGCGCACACACAGGTACTAATACACGAGGATACATTTATTTATACATAGAATATGCATATAAACCTAACAGATCTTATCGAGAGGGTTATCAGAATACAAAAGGTATATTCGGTCAGTTACAAAGAGTTATACATATCAAGAGGACATACGTTCAGTATATCATTCATTAAGACCGTTTCGTAAAGTGAACTTGGTTACAACTTCTACATTAGATACTCAAACAAGTACATAACTCTTAGGAATTAAATTGATATCAACTGGTTGGGATAACAATTGAATTCTCGAGCTGTAATGCATTGAAGTTGAATACTCATCCAATCTTTGGGGATTCAGATCTCCTGGGGCACAAAGAAACAGTTGCAGGCTGTTGCTGTCCAATCCGCGCTCTCTGGCTCGGTGCCAGGCTGTGCTGTGCGGCTTGCGACGGTGTGCTGCTGATACTCACTGTTGGCTTTAACTAGCAAAGTTTGTGCACAGGAGAAAAGATGACTGTGGGTCCCAGCAAGTCAGGAAGAGGACCGGTTCGTTCCTAATGAAGAGCTAGTTCTGAATAGTGATTCAGCTGTCCACAGTTCCGACCTGTTCACGAGGCCTGCTGCTGGTTACTCTCTGCCAACCTCCACTCTAGACTCTTAGAACAAAGGAAAGTTCTGGCACTCGGACACACTGGCCGTTCCGTGGTTGTCCGGGCTGAGTCTCAGGATGGTCAGGAGGCGCGCTGCGAGAATGTCCTGCCCTTGGGAGCCTTCTGCTCCTGGGCCGTCCTGCCCTGGAATTCTCCTTTGAATTCCCTTTAGAATTGTTGAATCTGAATCTGAATCTGAATCTCTCAGGCTCTCTGTGTTGCCTGTTTTTACCTGGAGGAACTTCAGCTCATTGATTGGCTGAAAGTTCCATGGGCATCAGAGTCCCACGTGGGTTACTCGGCCCTACCAGTCCCTGATTGGTTGATCAAGGTGAGATATGAGTCACTTAAGCCTGACACTTAGTAATGCAGTCCAGATGTCCAACTCGCACTCCCTAAACAGATAGGCGCCAATGGGTGACCATTGATCATGATAGCCAGGCTTAGCTAAGTGCATCCCCCTTTGGGAGCTGTCCTTGGACCTTAAATCACCTTGCATGAATGGTTTCTCTGTGGCTGCACCACAGAGATGAACAGAGAAATGAGGCCTAATTTGGGAAAGCTCAGAAACACTTAATTCTGTCTTATTATTAAGCCTCGCCGCTACACGTGTCACTCCCACTGTGGGCGTGTCTGATACCACATCACTCCCACCTAACTATTCATCTTCAATTGATCAACTAGTAGGATCTGTTCAATCAGAATTAAAAGCTGACAAATTGAAACCAGGTCATGTAAAGATCTGTGTGCTGACGCTGCACAACTGAAGTGTGATAAAAGTGTAAACAAGCAAGAATATCAATAAAGTTATGAACACACACTGGAGCAGCAGAGCTCAGCTAGAATGAAAACCAGCAGACTGTGTTTCTGCAGCCCCAGGGCTGGGAGCCACTGCTCTGATTTATTTTCATGCCCAGGGAAATGTGAGAATGACTCTCAGTGAGGCTCTGATCTCTGTAGGGGCTGTGCCTGGGCGTACAGACCTCCAGCCTGTAAAGATCACTGTGCTTTAGAAAGAAGAGCCAAGAAGCCCTGCAGATTTTTTTAAAGCTCTGTCTTTTCATGTGGAACGTCTTCGGCAGATGCTCTGTCGTTCACACACCAGTCCGCCTTCACATCAGACTTTCTGGGTGTCTTGATCCCCATGTGGGGCAGGGCTGTGTGCTCCCCTTTGAAGCAGACTCTCTGAAAGCGCACGAGCAGGTGCTGGTGATAATCCGTCAGCTGGAAGGGCGTGAAGAGTGCAAAGGTGCCCAGGCTGGACTCATCCAGGCTCCACTTCTTCACCAGCCGCCCTCGCCGTGGATGGCCGCCAGGAAGAACAGAGACTCGTCCGACCACATGTGAGACACCACACCAGCCCAACCCCGCTCTCAAGCGCTTTGCTCATGTAGTAGATAAAGATCGAAGAGTGATCCGTGACAGACTTGTTCCCGCGGATCCCTTCCTTCTCCCAGAACCGCTCCTTGAAGCCCAGGAAGAGTTCAGTCCAGCTGTGGTAGGGGACTCTCTGCAGGGCCTCTCTTTTGTGCAGGAGGAGAGGGGGGTTAAATCTGACTTATACGAGGGTCCTATACTATGACAGTGAAACCAGGCACAGAGAAACAAGACCTATGGGTGTAATGAGGCTGTTTAAGGTGGAACTGTAATAAAGGTCTGTAGGTCATAAGATGAACCCTAAAGCTGGAACAGGTCAGCTGGTGAGCAGCAGGCAGGAGCAGCAAACAGGCAAAGTACAGTCCAGAACTGAACTGAAGAAACAATCGTAGCTCGGAGCTGGAAAGACATAACAAAGGAACAAGGAAACATCTGATGAGAAACAATCCAGGTACACAGTTGAAACTCAAGGAAAATGCAAAGCTGGAGTTGAGACAAATCAGGTTGATAGCCCAAAGAGAAATACAAGCACAGCCAGGAACAAGGCAGTGGCTCAGAGATAAAGCTCTATACAGGAGCCCAGAGCAGAGCTCAATCAGACCTTAAACAGCCTGCTTCACCAGGAGACAGGGAGGACATGGTGATACACAGGTGAAGCCATCTTCCTGTCGGACTGCATTACCATGGCAACCAGCAGACTGGTAGAACTAGTCAGCTCCATAGCGCCCCCGCGAGGACGGCAGAGACAAATGGTACATTGTACTAACAGCCAGACCCAGACGTCACTGTGTTCCTGAGATAATAAAACTGCAGGTGAATGTCTTTAGTTTCTTCTAAAGAAATAAGAACTGTCTGAAGAGCAGCAGTATTTCAGTAGTACCCAGTAGTAGTAGGAGATATAATCTTACAATTTATGTTTGAAATATTCAAATGTAAACATAAACATAAAATAATTTTAAAAAATATTAACAATTGGCAGGTTCAAAACATTTTCCTGAAGCTCTAGAGACTGGTATTGACCTCCCTAGGAAATGAAGAGGAAAAATTCAGCATCAGCCCAATGTAACATGACAAAATAAGGATGAGACTTCAGTGTTAGAGAGCTGTGATATACTGTACATCCATCCATCCATTTTCACTTCCGCTTTTCCTGGTGAGGGTCGCGGTGAAGCTGCGCAAGGCAGGGTACACCCTGGACAGGGTGCCAGTCCATGGCAGGGTAAGTGCAAGTCAATCATGCATGGGACAATTTGGAGGCCACGGTAAGAGCAGAGGGTGGAAATTTGGCCCAGACACCAGGATAACTCCCTACTCTTATCAAGAAATGCCGGGGGACCTTTAATGACCACTGAGAGTCAGGACCTCGGTTTAACCTCTCATCCGAAAGACGGCACCCACTACAGTTCAGTGTCCCCGCCACTATACCAGGGCATTAGGACCCACACAGACCGCAGGGTGAGCACCCCCTACTGTTCCCACTTACACCTCTTCCAGCAGCAACCATAGCAACCATAGCTTCGCAGGAGGTCTCCCAAACACGAACTGACCAGGCTCCACCCTGCTTAGCTTCGGTGGGTTGCTAGTTGAGAGCTGGGAAAATTGACCCTGGTGTGAGTGTTTGTGTCTGTCTGTCCTGCAATGGACTCCCTCAGAGTGTATCCTTTCTTGCACTCTTTGGAAGTAATGAAAGTCATGTAGCATCATACTGTATTCTGTATATACTGTATGTGTTTGTATGGTTTTTATCTTTTTTCGTATCTTTGAATATTTCAAGCACACCAGAAAAATCCCTAACAACACAAAGGCTTGGTTTGGCAATCAAGTTTACTTAGTTTAGAATGCTTTGCTGCCTGTACTGGATACAGTGGTTTGAAAATGGATTGATGGACTGTTTGGTGCCACCAGAGAACACACTTCCCACGAGCAAGAAAGCAAAACCCATTGAATATCAGAGATGGGAGATGTGATCAGTATCTCTCTCGACAGCCTCAAAGTAAAAATGATTGAAATTATAAATAATATAATCAAAGTGTTTTGAATACTGTAACTGTGTTAAATGATCTCTTTAGATTTATAAACTTGTAAGTGCACCTGCAGGAGGTCCCAGCTGCAGCAGTGCAGTCACTGTGTAGTCCTGCTGAGGGAGGTTTTTGTACGGCTGTGTAACATTGTGTGAGCAGAGCTTTACCACTGGGCTGATGGTAACTCTGACAGTAATAATCTGCTGCATCTTCAGCCTGGACTGCTGTGATGGCCAGAGTGAAGTCAGTCCCAGATCCACTGCCACTGAAACGCTCTGGGATCCCAGTCTGACGGGTAGTTGCAAGATAGATCAGGAGTTTAGGAGCTTCTCCAGCTTTCTGTTGGTACCAGGCTAGGTAGTTGTTATTATACACTGCAGGATTGGTCTTACAGCTCATAGTAACTGTCTGTCCATGAAGAACAGATTTCACTGCTGGAGTCTGAGTCACAGTAACCTGCCCACTGGATTCTGAAAACAAGACAAAATACAGGAAATACAGCAATTAAATAATGTGAATGCTTTAGTTTCTTTCAGCTATTTTACACTTTTTTGTAAAGCTTCTTAACATAATAAGCTAAAAGCCATATCCTCCCTCATTAATTAAAAAACATTTTAAGTCAGCATCCAGCCAAGTTTTATATTGTACCTTGAGCAGAGATGAGTAGCGTGCAGACAGTGACGAAAGTCATTGTTTCTGTGGGTTCTGTTACCTTGAAGGGCAGCTTTCAGTCATGAAGTGTTAAACTCACAGGGCTATAAACATTCCCAGAGCACTGAAGCATGTGCCGCCAATGCAAAGTGTCTCTTCTATGGAAATTGTCTTCCTGGGTTCAGCAGCACTTGTAGCCAGTCAGTGCTGGAAACACAGGTTTGGTGCTGTGTGTTATGACAGAGCAAGATGAGCAGTTTAGCATTAGACAACTGCTGTTTTGCCCTTTTAGAATGCACCTCAACCATATTGCTCTCATAAAATTGAATGGGACAGCCAAATTAAGTGGTGATTTTTTAATGATCTGAGATGCTCATCCATCCTCTTCTTGACTAGAATCACCTTCAACATTGTAGCTATGACAGCTTGTCCCACACACCCACACTTCTGTGTGTAAAGAGTTACCTCCTGCTCTTGATGCTATAAACACTCTTTCCACTCTGTGGTGGCTCAAGCCCAGGCTTTGTCCAGGGCCTCTCCTGGGAGTGAGAATTGGACACACCTGGCTTAACTGCCTGCTCAGTGCCCTGTGTGACTGGAATGTCTCTGGAGCTCATGTGATGGGTCCAATGACCAATTCCACATCCCAGAGAATGTATTATCAGGTTATATTAGTAGTCAGGTGTACATAAGCTACAGGCTGTGTCTTAGCTCCTGCTGTTCAGGGACAGAGGAGGGTAGACACTGTAATGCTTTAGGATCAAGGGAAAGGCTTTTGCCTATTTGTTTTTCTGAGTAAAGCCCGTGGGTAAAGTGGAGTCTTTTAAACAGGATAGGGATAGGCGAATAGTTTATATGGTGCACAGAAGGGGTTCTTGTGGCAGTTTGTTCGGTAGTTTTGTCATGGCCATGGCACCCTGTCGATATGCACCATTACTTTTGTGCACATACTGTACATCTACCCAGTTTACACTACCTGACCCCAACCCATCAACCTTGATGCCTAATATTTTTAATAAATCCTTTCTATTTATGTCTTTTTTCCATCTTATCATCCAGTTACCATTAGTAATAACTTCACATTTCATCTAATTTCATCTGATTAAAAAAAAAATTAACATAGCTACTTTAAAGGTGGCTTCTTAAAGCACTTTACAGAAAGACAACAATAAAAAATATACAAGATATAAACAATGAAAATACACAGTGAGAGGATAAAGTAAATGGGGTTACTGAATACGGTAGTGTCATGATAGGTAGTTTGAACACACTCCCTTGTGTTCTAGTTAGTCTAGAAATTGTGAGACACTCCCTAGAGTAAGCTGGTGTGAATTCGAAGATGGCTGACCTACGAACAAACTGCCAAATAATCCTTCAAGTACAAAGTTAAGTTAAACACATTCCTTGTGTTACACTCAACTGTGTTTAAGATGTATATTTAAACGTACCCAAAAGGTGACAAGTTGGAGCAAAGGGATAAACAGAGCCGGTTAAGCAAAGGCCCTTCTAAACAAGAAGGTTTAAAGCTGTTTGAAAGAAGGAATCAGCTATTGCAGACAGCAGATCGTTTCACAAATATATTCTATTACATTTGTTATTTGTCATATATTTAGAACCCATGTGAAATACTGTAAATTATCATTTTTGATTGGTTCATAAAAGTTGTCAAGTGTTCACACAAATGTAACATTACAATTTCAGAATGTATTTCAATTTCAAAACCCCACATTATCTACACATTTAACACAGGTGTTTCACTGTAATTTAAGAATGTATCAAGTTAAAAAACAATGCGATTGTATTTTAATTCAAGGGTAAAGAGGGTTAGTAGGAACAGCCTTAGCAGCTCTTGAAAACTGCACCATCTGAAATGATCTCGTGTCTAAGGACCCTATGCAGAATTCCTCTAAATGTAAATTTTCTTGTAGACACAAATCCAAATTCATGAGTCCAAAATCCAGGCCAGAGTCAAAAGGCAGAAAAATACACTACAATCAAATCATGAACTAAGAGACGTACAGTAGTCAGTAAACAAGCCGATGTCACAATCAGTAAAACTAGGAGTCTTGGAGAGAAGCACAGGAACGATGTAGCTCTGGATAGGAAAACCCTAATACTGAGCAAGGAGTGGAGTGTCAGGCTGCTTGAAGTAGACAGGTGGGAGAGGGTGTGTCTGATTGTTTAATTAGAGACTCCACTGGAACGTGAAGGAGTTGATTGAGGGTGATGAGACCTCCGGGGGCGTGATGCGAATGACATAACACCATTTCCAACTCAATAGGTATGATCAACGATAAAGTGCTGTACATGAAAAAAGCAAAGCTCATGCATAAACTGACTTGGTTTATCCAGTGTGATGCCCCACCTAGATGAAGCACCAGCAGCTGGAGTGTGCCAGTAGGCTCCCCACACACTAGCTCTCAGAGTGATGGAGAGTGATGGAGCCAGTTCACAGATGGGGATTATTAGGAGGCCAGGGAGGCATTTGACCAGGACACTGGGGTTAACTCCCCAATCGTAAAACCCCAAATTTATCCAAAGAAAAGTTGGTTTAAATGTTGAAAACATAAATATTTTTGTCACAGAAGGTGTTATGAATTATAGCATTTATTAGCTTGAGCCACAACTAATAAATAAAATCACAAATCCCAGCAAAGCCCTCTTTTTCTAGGGAAGGAGTGGGAGGAGGGGTGGAGCAGAGGGGGTCAGAGTGGCATTACTGCTGGTCCAGTCCCTAGGGCAAATCTCTACAGTACTACAGTATAGTAACTAGCAATGTACCAAGCATGATTTGAGAAGTAGACGATACCTTTATAGTTTGAATTGGATGTGTACTTTGCTTTGATATGTCATTCAGTAGGACTACTTTATACAGTGACTGGGTGATTCAGTACATAACATATAATGTTTCTGGATAAATTTCTGCACTGAAACAATTGTGTCCTGTGAATGAACATCTCTGTGTTAAAATGCATAGAAAATTACAAAACATTCTCAATGAATCTTACAAAACTATCAGTGCACTTGGAAATTATTATACATGGTTCACCTCCATTATAATTTAGGAGAAGTTCAGGGTGGCAGGACAGTAGTCAGTTACCTCCGGGGCAACAGCAGCTTCAGGGAATAAAGTCCTGAGAAAGAAGAGCTGTGAGCTTCCCTGCTGAGCCTGTGTCTCTCTGAGCAGAAGGATAAAGAGAGAACTGGAGGGAGAGGAAAGAGAGATGAGGAGGAAAGCAGAAGCCAATAAGACTAGAGGACAGGAACAAGAAGCACAAGACTCGAATCCAAGTGCACAATGAGTAAACCAAACTGAAATGATTAAAAAGACACTTTTTCAGGGCGCACATCAACAAACCAACTCTGATCATTCCATGCCTGGCATGATACACATGGGGTCACTTTCTTGTCCATAAATGTAGACAAATTTAGAGTTATTTTAGGAAATTATGGGAAACGTAAACCATGTTCCACTGAAGCCACAACACATTGTGTTTATAAAAGTGCTTTATAAAGTACTGGAAATAGTGGTTAGAAAATGGATGGATGGACTTTTTCGTTGTCACCAGAGAACACACTTCTCATGAGCAGGAAAATTAAATACCTTGAGTATCAGAGATGACATATTAGAATTTCTCTCCAGCCTCACAGTCAGAATGATGAAATAATATAATCCCAGTTCTTTCAATACTGTAACTGTGTTAAATGATCAATTGTAGTAGTAAAAAATATAGATTTTTTTTATTTTAAAATAAAGTTTTTTAAGTGCACCTGTAGTAGGTCCCAGCTGCAGCACTGCAGTCGCTGTGCAGTCCTGCTGAGGGAGGTTTTTGTATGGCTGTGTAACACTGTGTTAACACATAACCACTGTGGTAACTCTGACAGTAATAATCTGCTGAATCTTCAGCCTGGACTCCTGTGATGGTCAGAGTGAAATCAGTCCCAGATCCACTGCAACTGAAACGCTCTGGGATCCCAGTATACCGATTAGTTTTACACATTTTTTTTGTGTATCTGAACTTCCCAAAGATCTTATGATGGAAAGGCTATCTGTTTTGTAGGACTTTGGAAAGACGTAATATTGTGGTTGGGAATCATCCAGGATGTTCCACTTGTTATTTAAGATGTAGACCAGAAGCTTGGGGACCACATCTCAGGTGGGTTTTAATAGAACATTAGGGATATGACTGCCAATTGTGTGGTGATTCATAGGACTATTAATATATGATGATTGGCAAGTGTTGTGGAGTGCTGTGTCTTTTTTCCTTTAGTTCCTTCTCTTAAGTGTTCTGTCTGTCCCTCTATTCCAGGTGTGGGCCAGAATGCACACATCCATTCTGACTGTATGGTAATTGATGAGCATCCAGGCATCTAGACACACTGTATGAATCTTCTTCTATATGTGAAGAAGCTTCTCTTGTGCTAATTGCACTAATAGAGATAGCTATTAAAATTATTTTCAATCAGAGCAATCCAATTGTTAATTATGAAATCATTGATGCATTTTCAATTTTTTTATCATACTATGTTAATCATCACATTCCATTGGAATATCCCTTACTGCCAAACTTTTATTAACTTTTTATTTCTGTATTTTGCTTGTGCAAAATGTTCTCCCCGTGTTCATATGGGTTTCCCACCAGGTGCTCTGATTCCTGTTAGAATAACTGGCTACTGGGAAATTGACCCCAGTGTGAGTGTTTGTGTGTCTTTTTGTGTCTATCTGCCTAGCAACTGACTGGCTTCTCTTCCAGAGTGTATCCTGCCTTGCAATCTTTGCAAGTAATGCAAGTCATATAGTTTTACAGAGGGTTCTCAATTTACGTGGAGGTTGCATTCGGGAAACCCACGTGTACTGTAAATTTCATGTATTTTTAAACACATTTTTCCTATTTAAAATATTGGTAATTTCTATAGTTGCATTCTGCACAAGTAAGTTTGACTCTGCTTACACACTATAGATGTGAATGATGGGACGTGGCATTCGCTAAATACCTTCAATACATCAACTTGTACTATGTATAAAATAAAAACACATGTATAAAATAAAAATTCCCAATGCACCAATGAGACTCTCGCATCGGGCGGCCAACAGCGTAACTGTGCAGCGCTCGTTATTTTGACTCGCACTACATAACTCAAACAAAAATATACTTAAGGGTATATGGTTTTAAAAATGCATATTTCAAACTCGCGTAAGACTGTACCGTAAGACTTGCGCCCCTGTACTGGGTACTGTGGTAAGAAAATGGATGGATGGACTTTTTGGTTGAATATGATGGCATATGTGATTGGTATCTCTGTCCTGTCTCGCAGTCAGTATGATTGTAATGAGAAATAATATAATCACAGTTCTTTGAATACTGTGACTGTGTTAAATGATCTCTTACAGTAGTATAATAAACTTGTAAGTGCACCTGCAATAAGTTCCAGCTGCAGCAGTGCAGTTGCTGTGCAGCCCTGCGGAGGGAGGTTTTTGTATGGCTGTGTAACACTGTGTGAACACACCACCACTGTGGTAACTCTGACAGTAATAATCTGCTGCATCTTCACCCTGGACTCCTGAGATTGTCAGAGTGAAGTCAGTCCCAGATCCACTGCCACTGAAACGCTCTGGGATCCCAGTCTGACGGGTAGTTGCTCTATAGATCAGGAGTTTAGGAGCTTGTCCAGCTTTCTGTTGGTACCAGGCTAACCAATTGTTATTATACACTGCAGGACTAGTCTTACAGCTCACAGTGACTGTCTGACCAGAGGGAACAGATTTCACTGCTGGAGTCTGAGTCACAGTAACCTGTCCACTGGATTCTAAAAACAAGAAAAAACACAGTGCAGGAATTTAATAACTAGAATGCTTCAATTTCTTTAAGCTATTTTACACTTATCTGTAAAGCTTGTTTACATCATATGCCAACTGCTATATACTCCATCACAAATTTAAAAAAAATGTTCACATCAACACCTAGCCAAGTATTAAATCTTACCCTGAGCAGAGATGAGAAGTGTCCAGATGAAGATGGTGATGAAGATCATTGTTGCTGTGGGTTCTGTTGCCATGAAGGCAGCTCTTAGTCATGAAGTGTTAAACTCACAGGGCTATAAACACTCCCAGAGCACTGAAGCATGTGCTGTCAATGCAAAGTGTCTCTTCTATGCAAATTGTCTTACTGGCTTCAGCAGCACTTGTATCCAGTCAGTGCTGGATACACAGGCTTGGTGCTGTGTGTTGTGACAAAGCAAGATGAGCAGTTAAGCATGAACACTGCCAGGACAGCAGGACTAGACAGAGGGCAGCTTTATAAAGAGCAGAGGATGAGAAAGTCTTCTTAATGTTCAGTGACACAGGTGGTTAAGTTCCTTTCAGTTCCAGTATTTTCTGTGTGGGACGACTTCTTGGAGAGACTCTGGGGGAGTGCGCTCTCTTTTGGCACAAAAAGTGACTTTATTTTCAGTGAAATTATATTTACCGATATCTGCTCCCCACAAATTGTCTTGGCACCTGAAAACAATTCCTATACATTGTGTTTCAAAATGGAGCTTATACTTGTTTTGACTGGCTGGCTCTGGCTCTGAGGGAGGAATGAGTTACCACTGAACTGAAATGGGCTGTGTTAATTGGAACTCTTTACTTTGGGAACATGTACAGTATAAAGGACCACAAGTTGATTACCATAAGCCTGGTAAGGTAATTCTGTTAGTAAAATAGTACATATGAGCCAGTTTCTGCTGACTGAGGCTATAACTCCTAAACTATTCGTCTTCACAGAGCCTGTCCTGGTGTAAATCAGATGTTTCAGCCATTAAATGGCTCTGTGGCTAAGGATCTGCGCCTATGGCTGGAAGGCAGCTGGTTTGAATCCCACGGCCGGCAGAGGAATCCTGCTCCGTTGAGCCCCTGAGAAAGGCTCTTAACCCCAACTGCTCCAGGGGTGCTGTATAAATGACTAACCCTGCGTTTTGACCCCAAGCTGTCTGTGTGTCTCATGGAGTGTAAGTTGGGGTAGGTGAAAAGATGAATTGCTAATACAAGAAAATTGTATTTGGCCAATAAAGTGTATTTGATGTTTAATTATTTTTCTTCCTCAGGCTGTGTGTGAAACATTTGTTTTAATACATTATACATGCAGATATCTGGGTCTTTGCAGTAAGACTACTGGAGCAGTCCCTGTGTCCCCAGGAAGCAGCGATTCCATGAGGAAGCCATGAGGATAGTGTAGATTAGAAATGTGAAGATTAGAAGAGGTTTTGTGGGGAACAGACCTCACACTTCAATGTGATACTATGTACATAATGTCCTTTCATTTAGTGTAGACTGGATTTCATGAAATGTAAACTGACAGCAAGTTATTGAACTTTTTGTTTTTAAACAGTAATTGTCTTGTATAAGCATGTCTGAAACACTTCTCCAAATATAAACATAAAAACAAGATTTATTATAATGAATCTCAGTAGTTTCACTGACGAAATCATTGGTCCTGTTACAATGAAGACAGCAATGACCTGTTCTGTCCCCCTCTTGTGGTCATTATTAATATTGCAGTCATTGTTGATTCTTGTGGTTCTGTTTGATTAACTTATCTGAATGAAAAACATCCAGATATCCAGTGTCACACTGATGACGTACAGAATTCTGTCCAAGATATTCTTTCTGTAACCGAGGAAATCTTCTGTTGGTGAACCCACTCTTATCTTTGCCTTATATTTCAAAATAAGACAATTTGACACTTTCTTTTTATTGACACGTTGAATGGACAAATCGAGTTCACCCACCTGTCTACCTTGTGGCCAAACCCAGGAAATCAAACTGTGCAAGACCGAAGTTCAGTAAGACGTGGTTATCCACAGGTGAAACCAGCTTCCTGTCAGACTGCATTTCCACGGCAACCAGCCTGACTGGTAGAACTAGCCAACTCCACTGCAGCCCCACAAGAACGGAAGAGACAACTGGTACATTGTACTAACAGCCAGATCCAGACATCACTGTGTTCCTGAGCTGATAAAACTTCAAGTGAATTTCTTTAGCTTCTTCTAAAGTATAAGAAATAAAAACTGTATGAAGGACAGTAATGAATCAATAGTGCAAGCAGATATAACCCTGCAATATATCTTTGAAATTTTCAAAATCTAAATTATAAACAAAACGGGATTTTGCTAACATTTTTTGAAGCGCTGCAGTATGGTATTGAATGAAGGGCACAAAATTCAGCATCAGCACAGCGTAACATGACAGAGTGGGCAGGAGACTTCAGTGTTAGAGAGCTGTGATACACAGTTCAATGAATATCATGAAGCTGACAAGAGCTCCACACTCACATGTCATTCTGAGAGCGGTCTGAGTAAAACTAGTTTATAGGAATTATTTTTTGAGTTATGGCATTGCTGCCTGGCAGTGCTGGAGCCCTGGATTCAATTCCCGGGGTGCTGACTGGGTGGAGTTTGCAAGTTCTCTCCGTGTTCATGTGGGTTTCCTTCATGTGCTCCTGCCACAGTCAGAAGTCATACTGGTAGAATAACAGGCTGCAGGCTGGAAACCTTACCCCAGTGTGAGTGTGTGAGTGTGTGTCTGTTTGTATCTGTCTGCACTGTAGTGGACTGGCTTCCCATCCAGAGTGTATCCTGCCGTGCGCCCTTTGCAAGTTATATAAGTAATGTAGCATCACATTGTATTCTGTATACATGGACCAAGTAATAGGTTCATTCCAGGCTGAAAAGAGAAGAAAGAAAACACAACGTTTCGGCCGTGGAGGTATGCACCTGAAGAAGGCTCCACACCTGAAAAAGGCTCCCTGACCTACCTGAACTTCTGTATACTGTATATGTATTCCTTAGGATTTTTCTTTCTGTTCTTGTATCTATATCTGTTATATCAAGCACACCATAAAAACATTCTTAGCAACCAAAATGTTTATTTTTGCAAGAGTGTTTATCTTGACCTTGCTCCCCTGTGTATAAAGTGGTTAGAAAATGGATGAATGGAATTTTTGGTGCCACCAGTGAACACAGTTCTCATAAGCAGAAAAGTAAAACCCATTGAATATCAGAGATCTCAGATGTAATCAGTATCTCTCCAGCCTGACACTCAAAATTATTGAAACAAGAGATCATTTAATCACACTTGTTTGAATACTGTGACTGTATTAAATGATCTCTTATAGTTTTAAAATAAACTTGTAAGTGCACCTGCAGTAGGTCCCCGCTGCAGCAGTGCAGTCGCTGTGCAGTCCTGTTGAGGAAGATTTTTGTACGGCTGTGTAACACTGTTTGAACACCCATTTACTGCTGGGGTAATGCCAACTCTGACAGTAGTAATCTGCTGCATCTTCAGGCTGGACTCCTGTGATGGTCAGAGTGAAGTCAGTCCCAGATCCACTGCCACTGAAACGCCCTGGGATCCCAGTATAAAGATTAGTTGCATTATAGATCAGGAGTTTAGGACCTTCTCCAGCTTTCTGTTGGTACCAGGCTACAGATGCAGCCATTCAAAGTGAGCGGTACAGACACGTACCGCAGGTAATTGGCTGCGGTGTCACGTATCATGACGTAAGATGACGCGGGGTACCGCGGTGCGTGATTGGTTGACCGACAGGGGCACTCGTGGTCCGTTGGTCTGTCGTAGAAAGACTTACTGTACAGTAAACGTCTTTACTGTGCCCGTTGTAGATATTGAATTTTACCACTGAAGGGAAATCTTTGTAGCTGAGCATAAAAAGAATAGGAGCATACTGTAACGCGTGTGAAGGCCATAAACGATATTAATTTTGGAACATAAACATACAGTACTGTATATAGCTGGTCTTGGTACTTTAAAGAAAAAAATACACACCAGTATTCCATTTCTCCCTAAACATTTTAAGCATCGAAGTCTTTAACTAAAGAGATACCGGAGTCAACAAGCATACTTTTAGAATTTGATTAATAGGGATATAATATGGAATCGCATATCTAAAGAATTTAATGACGATATGATTATATTCGTGTACTGCGACAGGGCTGTGTAGGGCTGTTTTGCCTCCCTGCTCATGCGAGTTGTCTTGTAGCCTACTGGTCTACGTGCCTGACTAACACTGCATAAGTTGTGTGTTCAAATCCAGCTGGTGCTGGACTTTTCTTTTAACAAACATTTCTTTGAAAAAATAGAATAGCGATATTATGGACAATCAATTGACTTTTATATTTCAAAATATCACAACATGATCGATTTTAAGTCATTTTTGATAACAATGAATAGTCACCTTCTTCCCTTCTGACAGCGGTTCCTGCTTCTATTGTGTGTGTGTGTGTGCAATAGAGTAAATTTTTATAGAGAAATGGAGGCTGGACAGTATGCGTTACAATATAAACATTTATATTGATTTAAATCGTGTTCTGATTTAAATCGCAAACGCGTGTTTAATTATGTGTTTTTTAATCATAATCAGGCTAATGCATTTCTACATTTCTGTATGAACCAGCTTAGAGGTTCATACAGAAAGACAGCTTGTGTTTAAATTGAGTGTAAGTTAATTTATGCTTCTAAAGTCATGGTCATCATTTATTATTGTACTGTGCTGTAAACTTGTTGTGTGCCTAGTCACATTATTTTATAGCGTTTTTATTGCGTTATTAAATCCGGTGGCGCTGTGTGTTAGTTTCCTGACTACCATGTTACATGGTCTGAGATTGAATCCCATGGAACTATGACTTTATTTTTTAACAAACATTTCTTTGAAAAAATGAAACGTTTCCCTTGGTCAGAGATTAAATAAAACCTCACTCGCACCAAACAAATTTATATTTCTAAATATCACAACATGATCGAATTTAAGTCTTTTTAATAACAATGAATAGTCACCTATGCGTTACAAAATAAACATTTATATTGATTTGAATCACGTTTTGATTTAAATCGTAACCGCGTGTTTAAATATATGTGTTTAAAAGCGATATACTGTATAAAAGCGCTGATTCTTATGGAGTGTGTTCCGCCGGGGATTCAAAAAAATTTTTTTTTTAATCGCGTATCTAAGGAAAATTGCAGTATAACTTTGTTCATGCACAAACAGTGGCATGTTACATTATAATTTGGGTGTCTCCTCTTGCCAGAAAGCTCTAAATTGCAACGTAAATTGCAAAAATGCACTTGGAATCTGTCCAAGCCCTCCTACGAAAATTATTTAAACTGTGACACTGATCATTCATCTCTAAATAAACTTTATTTTATATAGCGTTTTAAGCGAATAGGTAATTAGATTGCTCATAAACCTAATCGCTTTTTCTACATAAACACAGCGTGATTGCTCTCTGAAAATGCTTTTCCTTTATATTTAGGCTCAGATTTCAACTATAGATCGTATTATTATAAACTTTCTTGGAAAAATGTATTTTATGTAAACCATGTTTGCTATTAATTCATTTAGGGCTAAAATACGTTCATTGTCTTCCAATCGAGTCGGGTTGACATTGGAAGCTTGCCACTCCCGGACTGTTAAACCAACGCATTAGCATGTTAAAGCGATTCTATTGAGGAGCCCAGCTACTACTTAACACTGTACTTCCTACTTTGAAAATACCTGTGAAACCGGTTTAATTCGTCACAGCCAGCACTCCGGCAGAGAGGGGGTTGTACTCGTAAAGTAGAAGCAGGCGAGATTTCCAGCGAAAGACACCTCCACCCCCCCTCAAAAACCCAGTAAGCAGTAATGCTTTAAGTTGAAAATCGAGGTGGATTTTGAGGATCATAAAGAGGATAAACTGGGATGGGAGGAGGGTTTGGTTTTGCATAAGGGGCGGGATTATGATAATTGGAGGAATTTGCGAGAGTATAATGGTTTGATATATTTGATTTTGTATTGTGGTCGTTATCTATGTTTTTGGTTGGTATTATGTTATATGTTTGTTTTTGTTGGTTGGTTGTTATTATGGTTATTAATAATACGATCTATAGTTGAAATCTGAGCCTAAATAAAAAGAAAAAGCAAGTGATTAGGTTTATGAGCAATCTATTTACTTATTCGTTTAAAACGCTATATAAAATAAAGTTTATTATTAATTTGCTAGACAGAGCGGTGAACATTATTATGCATAAGACAAAGATAACGAAATCTGTGTACGCTGTAAGGTTTTTACTTCTTAAACTTTTAAAATACACGTTTCGAACAGAAAGAAATCCTCTTCCTGGTACAGTACTGTATGTATAGCGAACCAGCACGTCTTTTTTCTCCAATCAGAGGGGTGTCAGATGGTGTCAGCCAATCACCATTCTGAAGCCCTACCATAATCTCTGGTATGGGGAGACCCCAGAATTCTGTCCCATAGTTTAGACAGATGATAGATACTTTTATTGATCCCGTGAGGGAAATAAAGTAAATCATTTTCATTTTAGGAAATTATTAAATGCTCGGTTAAAAGCAAAGGATATTGTCTGTTATAGTGGACATAAAAACAAGAGTTCGCTGGCATTATATCCTAGAAGACACAGACCAGGAGAATGCCCGCACCGTAAAAGAAAATGCCTGATGAACTAGGGATTGGACAGTTTCCAAGTGCTTGTACAATCGATGGAAATGTTCAAATAAATGTGCAAAAGAAATAAACAAAATAATCATTTATTTCTTTATCATATTGGCTAGCTAATGTCCTCTCTTTGCTAGTTAGTGGCTGTGTTTCTGCGTTGGGGAGCAACGGGTGACTGTTCTCAGGCGGAAGATGTAAACAGCTTAATTTTCGTGTTCAATAATTTTTAAAAATTAAAATTTATTCTATACAGCAATCACATATTTGGGTACCTTTTCATAAAACTTTCATGCTTAAAATGTTTAGGGAGAAATGGAAGACTGGTGTGTATTTTTTCTTTAAACTATCAAGACCAGCCATACACAGTACAGTTTATGTACATACAGTAATGTTTATGTTCCTAAATTAATATTGTTTATGACCTTCAGATGCGTTATGCTCCTCTTCTTTTTATGCTCAGCTACTAAAATTTCCCTTTAGTGGTAAAATTCCATATAAATATTCAAAACTAAGCGGATTAAAATGTGCACAGTAAAGACATTAAATGATTAAATCTTTTCACTACCAACCAATGCACCACGAGTGCCCCTGTCGGTCATTTTGGCCAGCCAATCACTTACCGCGGTGCCCTGCGGGTAGGTTACTGTACCGCGGGTTTTTACCGCGCATTTTGAATGGCTGCATCTGTAGTATAATGCTCCACATAGTATTCAGATTTCATGTATAAGACTGTCAATTGTTGTGTTTGATTGATAACTAACAGTTCCTAAAACACTCCATAAATTTACTGTTTCAATTTCAGATTGTTTCAGTAAATTAATGACTGACCCTCACATCACCATACTAAAATGTTTCTTCTGGTTTCAGTGATATATTTTTCCTGACCTGCTAATAAATATCAATGTCTGTCAACACATAATTTAAACATAACCTATAAACATAAATTGTTTGGAGGTCTAAACAATAATGAATAATTATTTAATTAGGAAATGCATAGGTTAATGAGGAGAAAAATAAATGTTTTTGTCCTGAGATTGGCTGTAAAAATCTTCCTCTTATCATACAAGGTGTGCTATAAGGATCTCTGCCAGGATATAATTCACAAAAAAATTATTCGTAATTTTGCACAATATGTTCTTGAAGCACGGAAAGTTTTCAAAATGGTGTAATTCTCTGTGATACATTATGTTTATGCTGAACATGATAACCCACCATGTTTCACAAGTATTTAGCCATAACAGGGGCCATGAAGTCCAGTCTATGTATCTCTAGCTATTTGGTGCTGTGTAGCTTTGTTGTAAAATGACTTTTATGTCTCTGACAGGCTGCAATAATATTGCAATAAAGGCTGGGTTGCAATGTGCTTCCTATTAGCCTCGGCAGTGAGATTATCATGCTCAGCAAGATCCTTTTGGAGCCTGAGCTACTGTAGATCTGCAGGCCAGACTTTCACAGCTCCTATCCTGTCTTCTTCTTAAAACATAGAATACAGGATTTCTTAACAAGACACAACTATTTAGTTGTTCTTCATGTATAAACAACAACTCATACTATAAATACTGAAATTCCAAATATCAACTTTAAAAAAGAAAAAAACTATGTACTCATTCATCATTTTTATATCTCATTATATTGTGTCTAATTATAAACACCTGAAGTTTGAAGTGTCCATGCTTTTAAACAGAAAACTCATTTCTGATTTGGTGAATGTGTCCATTTCAAATAGGCCTTTTGATTGTATTTAACCAACAAAAGTCAGTCCTCATGGGAAAGCTGATATAAACCGTGTGCCAATGATATTTTCTAAACCTGTTGTGAAATTTATTTAGAAAACCTAGTATAGTATCTCTAAATATTTCTTGCAATAGCCCAGGATCTAAGAGATAGAAAGGAACTTCAAAGCAATTCTTAGCAGAAGTCAGTGTCAAGCATTTATTACTTTGATGTACAGTATATAGTCGTTCAGTGACAGAGGGCGGTAAGTTCTGTGTTGAAGTTATTGAATTCAATAAAGAAATACTGTTTGTCATCGTAAGTTATTTATTGATTCATTTACCTTTTGAGAAAACACCTGAATAGACTGCAGATGAGAAGCTTTAAAATTGTTCCTTAGAAAATAATTTTGTTTTATCATTATTCCTCCATGTTAGTGTATGTGCAGAGCATTTACAGTGCCTTGCGAAAGTATTCGGCCCCCTTGAACTTTTCAACCTTTTGCCACATTTCAGGCTTCAAACATAAAGATATACATTTTTTATTTTATGTGAAGAATCACCAACAAGTGGGACACAATTGTGAAGTGGAACGAAATCTATTGGATTTTTGAAACTTTTTTAACTAATAAAAAAATGAAAAGTGGGGCGTGCAAAATTATTCGGCCCCCTTGCGTTAATACTTTGTAGAGCCACCTTTTGCTGCGATTACAGCTGCAAGTCGCTTGGGGTATGTCTCTATCAGTTTTGCACATCGAGAGACTGAAATTCTTGCCCATTCTTCCTTGCAAAACAGCTCGAGCTCAGTGAGGTTGGATGGAGAGCGTTTGTGAACAGCAGTTTTCAGCTCTTTCCACAGATTCTCGATTGGATTCAGGTCTGGACTTTGACTTGGCCATTCAAACACCTGGATACGTTTATTTGTGAACCATTCCTTTGTAGATTTTGCTGTATGTTTGGGATCATTGTCTTGTTGGAAGATAAATCTCCGTCCCAGTTTCAGGTCTTTTGCAGACTCCAACAGATTTTCATCCAGAATGGTCCTGTATTTGGCTGCATCCATCTTCCCCTCAATTTTAACCATCTTCCCTGTCCCTGCTGAAGAAAAGCAGGCCCAAACCATGATGCTGCCACCACCATGTTTGACAGTGGGGATGGTGTGTTGAGGGTGATGAGCTGTGTTGCTTTTACGCCAAACATATCGTTTTGCATTGTGGCCAAAAAGTTCGATTTTGGTTTCATCTGACCAGAGCACCTTCTTCCACATGTTTGGGGTGTCTCCCAGGTGGCTTGTGGCAAACTTTAGACGAGACTTTTTATGGATATCTTTGAGAAATGGCTTTCTTCTTGCCACTCTTCCATAAAGGCCAGATTTGTGCAGTGTAAGACTGATTGTTGTCCTATGGACAGACTCTTCCACCTCAGCTGTAGTTCTCTGCAGTTCATCCAGAGTGATCATGGGCCTCTTGGCTGCATCTCTGATCAGTCTTCTCCTTGTCTGAGCTGAAAGTTTAGAGGGACGGCCAGGTCTTGGTAGATTTGCAGTGGTCTGATACTCCTTCCATTTCAAGATGATCGCTTGCACAGTGCTCCTTGGGATGTTTGAAGCTTGGGAAATCTTTTTGTATCCAAATCCGGCTTTAAACTTCTCCACAACAGTATTACGGACCTGCCTGGTGTGTTCCTTGGTCTTCATGATGCTCTCTGCGCTTTCAACAGAACCTTGAGACTATCACAGAGCAGGTGCATTTATACAGAGACTTGATTACACACAGGTGGATTCTATTTATCACCATCAGTCATTTAGGACAACATTGGATCATTCAGAGATCCTCGCTGAACTTCTGGAGTGAGTTTGCTGCACTGAAAGTAAAGGGGCCGAATAATTTTGCACGCCCCACTTTTCATTTTTTTATTAGTTAAAAAAGTTTCAAAAATCCAATAGATTTGTTCCACTTCACAATTGTGTCCCACTTGTTGGTGATTCTTCACATAAAATAAAAAATTTATATCTTTATGTTTGAAGCCTGAAATGTGGCAAAAGGTTGAAAAGTTCAAGGGGGCCGAATACTTTCGCAAGGCACTGTAGACTATTAAGCAATTCACTAAGTAACATTTAAAGTGATTCAGAATACAACCCTTGGAACTTGAGCTTACACAATCTTATCAGTATTTTAAGCAAATGTAATTTGATTATACAGCTTTCTAAGTTGGAATCATACATTTTGCTAATAAAATCATAAACCTGTTAATGGCATTTTGTTTTCAGCTACAGTAGGCATGAGAGATACAGTAAGAGAGATTGTTTTTGAGAATTATATCCTGGCAGAGATCTTTATAGCACACCTTGTATGAAAAGAGGAAGATTTTCAGAGCAATCTCAAGACACAAATATTTTGTTTCTCCTCATTAACCTATGCATTTCTAATTAAATCATTATTCATTATCGTTTAGATCTCCAAACAATTTGTGTTTATATCTTATGTTTAAATTATGTGTTGATAGACATGGATATTTATTAGCAAGTCAGGAAAAATATATCACCGAAACTAGAAGAAACATTTCAGTATGGTGATGTGAGGGCTGGTCATTCATTAACTGAAATGATCTGAAATTGAAACAGTAAATTTCTGGAGTGCTTGAGGAACTGTGAGTGATCAATCAAACACATCAATTTACAGTCTTATACAGTACATGGAATCTGAATACTATGTGGAGCAATATACTGCAGTATGTGGAACCTTTTTTGCATGTTTTGTTTCCTTACCGTGGAGAAGGAATATCATTGTACAGTATAAGAGTGTTATTTGGAGGTCTACCTGTTGTCCTCTATTTTTATTGAAGATTCAGCTTTAGTGAAAAAAAGTTAACTCCAAAGTGAGCTACTCATGTTTACGGGAGAACCATTCTTGAAAGATAGTGTATGTAATGGCCGTAATACCTACAACATAGCTAAGCAGATACAACATGATTTAATGTGTTCATATGGAAAATTTGGGAAAAGTGCCATCTATAAAAATACCACAAAACTTGTATTTCTGAATGTTTTCTGAATGTCACACTTATTGTAATGTTTTATATACAGTACATCTAAATAAGAATGTCAGGTGTTTGCATACAGATGCAGCCATTCAAAATGGGTGGGGTATTTTGCGGTATACCCCGGTGGGCGTGTCGCATCAAAACGCAGTATCACGGGGTATATCGTGTCATTTGACGTCATGCCAGAAAGTATCCGGAATCACCTTGTAAAACCGCCAGGAGGAGCCAATAAAGCTTAACCTCTCATGTACAGCATTTGAGCTTTTAAATTTAAACTGTGTATTACAGCACGTTAATCATCAGTCATTAAAAAATTGGTATATTTTATGAAAGCAAGATTGCTCAGTTGGACAAAAGTACACAACCTACCTTTATCAGAAATATTTATGCATCAAAGCCTTTACAGAAGATATTACTAATAGTATTAATAATGAATGACTTTGGACAAGCTGTAAACTCAAAGTATTACGCTGGTCCACATTCTTCCTAACCGTCATTTTAAATGAAAATACTTTTAGTTTTTTCTTTGACAAACAGGACATTAGCTAGCCAATACGATAAAGGAATGATAAAGGAATGACTTTTTTTGCTAATTTCTTTAGCACATTTGTACAAGCACTTGGAATCTGTCCAAGCCCTACTTTGTCAGGCATTTTCTTTTACTGCAATGGACATAAAAACTCCCTTGCTTTTAACAGAGCGTTTCATAATTTCATAATTGATTTTTCATAAAATCAACGCTTTCTTTTCCGTATACCAGATATTATGGAACCACTTCAGAAGGGTGTCAGACAGTCAGATTCCAGGAATCGGACTTTAAAGAAAAAATACACACCAGTATTCCATTTCTCCCTAAACATTTTAAGCATCAAAGTCTTTAACCAACATGTGAAATAGCATGTAAAAAAGTTGAAGTTTTAAGCTTTTCTGCTAATATAATATGGAATTGCGTATCTAAAGAAATTAATAACGATATGATTATATTTGTGTACTGCGACATTTCTTTGAAAAAATAGAATAGCAATATTATGGACAATTAATTGACTTTTATATTTCTAAATCTCACAACATGATCGAATTTAAGTCATTTTAATAACAATTAATAGTCACCTATGCATTAAAATATAAACATTTATATTGATTTAAATCACGTTTTGATTTAAATCGCAAACGCGTGTTTAAATATATGTGTTTTTTGATTCACAATCAGACAAATGCAACATAAATTGATATCTTTGTCTTCTAGATATTTTAATAAACTTTCAGCATACCTTTCTCCCCGTTTAGATTTATTTTTCTTGGGATCTTGGGATCAAACGTGGAAAGATTAGATTGTAATCATTTTTATTTTTTAAATACTTTTTAGAAAAGTGTAGTCTATACTAAAAAGCTGTACACCACCTGCTATAAAGATACATATTGTAATACTTTCAGGCTCGGATAGGACGGACACAAGAACTCAGACTTGCGGAGTTAAAGCAAGTTAAAGCCTTGATTTTATATATCACCTTTAAAAGTGGCATCTCAAAGCAATACAGATTACAAAGTAAATACCCAACACTGATTGTACCCATCTGTCATGGTAATAAAGCACCTTAAATTGAAATGAATCGAGAGAGGGAGGGGGGGAGCATGTTTGAGCTGTCGCCATCAAAGTCTTTACCGAAGATATTACTAATGGTATTTACAGTATAATGAATGACCTTGGACAAGCTGTAATCTCAAAGTATTGCCCTGGTCCACATTCACCATGCCTTTCACATGCTCATAGAAGATATTGATTTAGGAAAATGTATACTGTACTGTATACAGTATGTTTATGTATATTTAATGTCTTTACTGTGCCCGTTTAAGTATTTAATATTTATATGGAATTTTTCCATAACGTGTGTGAAATCCATAAACGATATTAGTTTTGGAACATAAACTTACAGTATGTAAACTGTATATGGCTGGTCTCTGTACTTTAAAGAAAAAATACACACCAGTATTCCATTTCTCCCTAAACATTTTAACCATCGCAGTCTTTAACTAACATGAAATAACGTGTATAAAAAGTGGTAGTTTTAAGCTTTTCTGCGAATACGCTCGATACCGGAGTCAACAAGCATTATCAATTATCATTGTTCCGCCCCTTATGCAAAACCAAACCCTCCTCCCATCCCAGTTTATCCTCTTTATCATAAACAAAATCCACCTCAATTTTAACATAAAGCATTACACAAAATCAATACCTCAACACGCTATACTCAACAACGATAATTCACAAACAGCCAGAACATGTAACTCCACATTCCCAAATAGACCTCATTTCCATAGCCCCTTATGCAAAACCAACATCCCTCCCCTGTTCTCTCTCTCCGCTGGCGTTTGTAATAGTTTTTATTTTTAAATCAATTTTAGCAAAGTCATGTATTTTAAAAATCTTAAGATTTCTCTATTTATGTCTTTATTTAGTGGTTTCATTAGTGACTAAGGCTAAACTTTCTTGGAAAAATGTATTTTATGTAAACCATGTTTGCTATTAATTCATTTAGGGCTAGAATATGTTCATTGTCTTCCAATGAAAGAAGGGTTCCTTTCGCCATAGTCGGGTTGACATTGGAAGCTTGCCACGCCCGGACTGTTACACCAACGCATTAGCATGTTAAAGTGATTTAATTGAGGAGCCTAGCTTTCTTAACTAGTAAGTACTGTACTTACTGGGTGGTTTTGGAGGGGGGGAGGTGTCTTTCGCTGGAAATCTCGCCTCCTTCTACTTTGAAAATACCTGTGAAACCGGTTTAATTCGTTACAGCCAGCACTCCCGCAGAGAGGGGGGTTGTACTTGCAGTGCATCAGTATAGATGGGAAAGCCAGAGCCGACCGCTACGCCGCCCAGGTATTATGCTCTTCGTTAATGTCTAAGCCGGAACACATCATTATATCTCATTTTGCATTTCTATTTTTAAAAAAAATTGTTTGCCCAGCCTAACACTATTGTTGTTATTGTTTTTATCCTGTAAAGCGCTTTCAGGAGCCACCTTTAAAGGCGCCATATACAATAAAATTCATTATTATTCTTATTGTTAATTTGCTGGACAGAGAGGTGAACATTATTACGCAGAAGACAAAGATAGCGATTTACGTTGCATTGTGCATTGTGCTGCTGTAATACAGTTTTAAATAATTAAAAGTCTAAACAGTATCAGCTTTATTTATGGGTTTTAAATAAAGGTGAATTAAACGCGATTTAAATCAATATAAATGTTTATATTGTAACGCATAGGTGACTATTCATTGTTATTAAAATGACTTAAATTCAATCATGTTGTGATATTTAGAAATATAAATTTGTTTGGTGCGGGTTGCGGAACCAGGGAACTAATTAAATGGAAAAAGGGCATTTCCAAGTGCTTGTACAATCGATGGAAATGTTCAAATAAATGTGCAAAAGAAATAAACAAAATAATAATTTATTTCTTTATCATATTGGCTAGCTAATGTCCTCTCTTTCCTAGTTAGTGGCTGTGTTTCTGCGTTGGGTAGCAACGGATGACTATGTTCTCAGGCGGAAGATGTAAACAGCTTAATTTTCGTGTTAATAATTTTTTTTAATTAAAATTCATTCTATACAGCAATCGCATATCTGGGTACCGTTTCATAAAACTTTCATGCTTAAAATGTTTAGGGAGAAATGGAAGACTGGTGTGTATTTTTTCTTTAAACTACCAAGAACAGCCATACACAGTACAGTTTACATACAATAATGTTTATGTTCCTAATTTAATATCATTTATGACCTTCAGATGCGTTATGCTCCTCTTCTTTTTATGCTCAGCTACTAAAATTTCCCTTTAGTGGTAAAATTCCATATACATATTCACTACTAAGTGGATTAAAATGTGCACAGTAAAGAGATTAAATTATTAAATCTTTTCACTACCAACCAATGCACCACAAGTGCCCCTGTCGGTCATTTTGGCCAGTCAATCCCTTACAGTGGTGCCCTGCGGTGGCTTTCCCGTACCGCAGGTTTGTACCGTGCATTTTGATTAGCTGCATCTGTATACTATTAGAAATAAAAAATTAAGATTAAAATTGGCAATGAAATAAAGTGTTGAACTTTTTTCACATTTTGTAAAAATATTAATTGACTTTACATTTTCAAATATATGATTAGTCTGACTATCATAAAATAAGTAAAAGACAAAATTATAAAATATCAAAAAGGGTAAAATATAATTTAAAATATTTTTCTAACTAAACCATCAACAATTAATAACAATGTAACTGTTCATAAAAATTTAATGGATTACCGGACGAATAGGGTGGCACACTGGTTAGCATGCTTTTTGTATCTTTGTCATAAATTCAACAGTAACACTAGATGGCTCAGTGGCTTTCAAAATTAAATAATGCATGCAAAAATTTGAACAAGAAAGATTACTATCTATCCATCCATTTCTAATGTTGGCACAGAGGTTAGCATTGGTCACTTCCAGTGCTGTGGTTCTAAGTTCAATACCTGGAGTACTGTATGTGTGGAGTTCATAAAACTGCACGTTCATAAAAATTGCACTTCTTTCTGGGTTCACATGGGTTTTCTCCAGGTGATCTGATTTCCTCAAGTTTATTCCTCAGTTTGCAGAGCGAGCAGCACCCCTGATATACATGACTAGGCAGTCCACCCCGAAGGTGGTCGCATTGTAACAGTGTGGAATTTCTGGCTGTCTTTTCGCTGGCGGATACTTCAGGTTGAGGTAAAGAACCAATGTGCAGTCACTTTGGGTTGCGTTCTTTCAGCCCACAGGAAATACTGAATAGCGAGAAGCGAGAAGGAAAAAGGGCTTCTGCAGCCTTTCAGCTGGTGCCGTAGATCACCTGAGAATGCAATATAGGGTTTCTAATGATGACACCAGGTGGTGGGGATAAACATTCTCATCTGGAATTAGATAGAGAGGGAGCAGTTAGAGGGCCCTCTAGTGGTGCACCACACATCCTTCCCCCCAGCTTAGAGTGGTCCACCCTAAGCGGTCAGGTTGTGCCTCCTGGACAGGATATCGACATTCCCATGTGCTGTCTCTGCTCAATGTTTCACCTCAAATCAGTACGGCTGAAGGGCAAGGAACCACCAAGTCACCCTGGAATATTTCTCCTTACTAGCCTTCTTCCAGGTGAGTGGGTGGTCAGTCACTAGAGTGCATTTCCTGCCCAGCAGATAAAACCGTGGCGATTCTATAGCCCACTTTACGACCAGACATTCCTATTCGTCCACGGTTTATTTTTGTTCTTTCGGGAGTAGTTTCCTGCTCAGGAACATAAGAGGATGCTCCACTACATCAAATTCCTGAGACAGAACGCTGTCCAATTCCCTTCTCTGAGGTGTGGGTCTGTAGGAGGATCAGCTTCCTGAATCCGGCATCATAAGAACGGGCTCCTGACAGCGGGCATCTTTCAGGTCAATGAAGACTTTGGCTGATTCTGGGGTCCAGTGTACAATCTTTGGAGCAGAGGTAAACGTCAGGCCATTCAGCAAGCTGGGGAATAGAATGCTGATAATAATAAAGTAAGCCCAGGAATGATTTTACTTGTGTCTTTGTTGTGGGGACAGGCCAGTCTTGGATATCCTGGACTTTATCTAGTTGAGGCCGTATTTGTCCTTCACCCACCATGTAACCTAGGTACCTTTTTCTTTACTTTTCATCTCTGGTATTTGTAATATATATACACAGAACTACACTGCTTAGTTATGTAAAATGTACATTTTTTTAAAGAGCTCATTTCTAAAACAATGTAGATTAAGCCTTATTGGTTTTGAACTAATCGAGTTGTGGCTGTCGCCAAGCTCGAGGCTCCTCCGTTTCCTGCAGTGGGTCATCCCCATCTTCCTCTCAAGACCCCGAGACTTGAGAGGGGTGGGGGTGTTTTTTCATAACAGTCTGTAATTCTGTTGACCAGTAAGATACAAACCTTAACAAAGAGTCAGATAAAGTTTAAGCGAGGTGTTGAAAACCCCCCTTTTCAGACAGTAAATGGGTTGATACGATCAACAAATTAAGTTGCATTTATTTTCTGTTACTCAGTGTAAACTTAACAAAGTCATGTCTGTAATCAGTCATCCACCAACATAAGGACAATGATTTTGCCTGCTAACAGACATGCAGGATATCGAGATCAGACAGCCATGATCTCATCTCTGTCTTACATTTACAGTTAGGGTTTTATTCTTTCCACAAGATTTCTCAATTAACATCATAAACCATTTTTGTTTTGTCAGAAATGTTGACTAGTTTCTGTTGTATTTGTTGTATATGTGTGTTATAGAGCTCACGCTCATTTTATTTTATTTTAGATGAGTCCATTCAGAATGTGGGGCAGAAATCTTTTCTGTGAAAAACTCGCTGCAGCAGACTACAATATCATTCAGGACACCAAACTTAACTTTTCACTGGCTGAAGATGATCAATAGGTGGCACTTGTAATGTCTTAGATGTTAGTGAAACATTTGCTTCATTTACAGTATGTTTCCCTATTGTACTTCTTTAAATTAACTTGATATGGAATATTAATATGGAATCATGTAACTAAAGGATAGTGTTGATCCCTTCAAATAAAACTAACCAAAGTTAACATCTCTGAATGTCATTAACAATATTAATTAATGAATGATAAATTAAAAATAATATACACATATAGCTGTAAACAGTAGCTAAACATTAAAAAACAAGTTATACAACAGTATTCCAACTTCTACATATACCTGTACATTTTCTACAGCAATGTCTTTAACTGTTGTGATTGTTTTGGAAATATTTAATGTGCTTGTTTTAACTTCTCTTTAACTGCATTTGTTGTAAATAAAAATCAAAAGCGAATGAGAATGATGCATTGGTGACTCAGTGGTGGAATTCTCGCCTTTCACGTGATGGGTCATGGGTTAAGCCCAGCCACAATGCTAGTTTTACTTTCAACAAAGTATCTCTTGAGCATAATAATGACTTCCTCTAATAATAAAATAATATGTAAACTTTATTCACATTTATTTTATTTTTATATATCACAGTATGAGAGTTTGAAAAATTCACCCTATGATGCACCTGGACATCAGTGATGTTATCTAGGGTCACAGGGTTTTCAAGGTCTCTCAACATCAGAAACTCTCACCCACTCACTTGACCCAGCCAAGGTTGATCAAGCCCTGGCTTGACGGTGGCTCTGATACCCAGGGATCACTCCTCTTGATACATAGCCATCCTGAGGTTCTTTTTGCAACCACTATATTAGTTTGTTTTGGCTTTCCTCTTTCTCATCACTGTTTTGTCCAAAGGACTGAAGGCTCTACAGAGTGATTGGCCACCAAATCCTCTGCAGCCCACCTCAACAGGCTCACACTGTGCTACTCCACACATTCAAATGGGACTGGTTAACCAATTCTTCATACTTGGCTCTCTTCCTTTCATTGGCCTCCTCAATCCAGTCTTCCCAGGGAACTGTTAGCTCTAACATGACCAACTGCAATCATAAGCTTAAAGTAATGACAAAAATTAACATCCAGACCAACAGTTTCCAGGATGCTGAGAAAGAGCAAGGGAATTTAACACCACCTTTTCATCACTTCTCAAAATATTGCAAAATTGCAAGCGATGACCAATATTCTCTAAACATGGCCATTAAGTTGGTTTCCAATGCAGTGAAACTATTTAGTGACACCAGCACTTCAATGACATCTGCACATGGATTAATATTAATGTACACATTTATTCCGGTGGAATCAAAACAAAATACTATGGACTTTATGTCACAAAGCACAAGGTCATCACAAGATAAATCACAAATCTGAGCTTTTCAGACCTGCATTTTGTAACTAGATACATCAGTATAAAGCAAATGACCGTTTAATAGGAATATTCATCTTGCTTTATAGTTTTGAGAAGCACCAAAGTACAGTATATCAATAATTAATCAGTTCTCCAGCAAAATGCAAGCGCAAAAGAAAAAAATCACTAAAATATATAAAGATAATTTTCTCTTACCTTGGGTGTTTTCAGGTGTTTTCAATGTACTCTTTTACAATTTAAATAAGATAAGATTTTATTGTCCCTTGAGGGAATTGTTTTATGGACACACAGCACTCTGGTACATTTAAATAGAATGAAAACAAAAAAAAAGAAGAAAAGAAAAACATTCCATGTTATTCTATTACAAAAGATTAAAAAAAAATTGCACATCACTCTATTGCACATGTACAGTATAACACATAACAACATGTAACATTTATAACACATCACAAAAACATATTGCAATCAAGTGGGTTGTAAGAGTCAAAATTGTGTTTATCCTTGACATTTACGTTGACAGCTTTAATGGATAGCGGAACAAAGGAAATTTAGTAAATAGAACGCAATCAATTTATTTTACATTTTGTGAAAGGCTTAGAAATCCAACCCCATTCCTTGTCTTCATAAAAAAAACATGCAGAGTTTTTTAAACCACTTTCAAATTTTTATCTAAGGCAGTAGACATTTTAGAAAAGACTTAGAAAAACAATTTTAAATCCTGGTTGTTCCTGTTGTTATTCTGGAAATTTCTTTCTATTGTGTGTACTAATATATATAAAATGTGAAGGTTCAAACTGGATGTCCAAGGGGTTCTCTTGCATTCAAGACCCTAACCAGGCCTGTACTTTCCAAAATAATTCCAAATATTAAAGGGTATATCCATTCCAGGACATTGATTTTGACTTTCATTTGAGGGAGGTATAGATGAGGTTGAATATATATGCTACTGTATATTGTCATTTTTATTTAATGTACACATCACTGTATGTTAAATATTCACTTTACTTTCACAATCTCTTAAGCCCATAGCAACTACTACTGTATGTACTGGGGACATATCAAGTATTAAACTTAGGAGACATTTACTTCAGCCCCACCTACAACCCCTGGACAGACAAAGAAAGCAATTTGGAGACATTAAATATCCAGTCATTGCAAATGAATCAGTGTGACAGAGATGAATGCATTTACAAGATAATCCAAGGTTATGAACTGCAGCAGCCATGAGTCCTGGTGACACAAGGAATAAAAATAAAGCTTTGTTCCCTCCTATTGGACACAGAATAAATTGCTTTAATTAGAATTCCGAACCATAACAAGTTATGTCAATTTTAACTGATGTAATGTATTTGTTGTCCCATTAAAATATTTTTCATAAACCACTTTAGATTTAAAATAAAATTAGAAGTGTGGAGACATCAACATAATCAATTTAAAGATCAAATAATGTCATAATAATTATAATACAGCATTCATAACATAATAATATAGCAACATCACTGATGCCACACCCCGTAAAATAAGACACAGTAACTCTGGAATGAAATGCGGTGGGAGTCATTGTTTGTGCCATGTGTAGTGCAGGAAAAACTTTATGTGCTGGATGGGGCCACTTTGCAGAGCTGCCCTTGTGTTCAGTTCTTGGGGTGCAATCTGTGTGTATTTTGCACATTCTCTCCATGTACATGTGGCTTTCCTCCCAAAGTAAAAAAATATCCCAGTAAGTTAATTAGCTTCTGGGAAAAGTGGAGTGTGAGTGTGTACTACTGTAAGTTTGTATCTGTCTGTGTCCTGTGATGGACCGAAGTGGTAAATGAAATCAAAAGAAAAGGGAAAGTGAGATATTCTTTTTATTGTCAGACAGTTCACAGCTTCTCCTTCGATTTTCCTATGTCACCATGGAAGCCTCATGTTTCCCCCCAGAGATATAGTAGCCTTCCTCCCAGTAAGTCTCCAAAATGCCGGGTGAGGAAACAGTGACTGCTACAATATTGTAAAACCAAAAAATCATCAAAAATCAGGACAAGCACTCAAAGTTGGAAACAAACCTCTTTCTGAGTCTGCTACTGTATACACAAAAGGTGTAGAAAGTATTGACCCAACTGGAAAACTCCATAAACTCATGTTATTTTCAATTTGATCCATGCAACATCCTCTATAATATCACAATGTGTTTACAAGTTGAAAGCTAAAAATTAATTAAAAATAAAAGCCCTAAAAATCTTTATTAGAAAATGATTCACCTCCTTTCACACCCTTAGAATTTACATTTATTATGCCCTACTTCAACCAGTTGCCTTCAGAATTTGCTCAATATGTTGATAGTTATCCACCTGTGAGCAAGTAAAGTGGTTAACCATTCAGATTGCACACACATGTCTTTGTAAGGTTAAATACCCCCACCCGTGTGTATTCCCACTGTCAGAGTTGTGAACAGACACGAGTCAGGTGAGGGGATATAAAAAGACATTGACTAGTTCATGGAGCACTGTTAAATCAATATTCAGGAAGTAGAAGACAAAACATCAGCCAGGCAAGAAGGACATAGGTCAGAGAAGCAGTCAAGAGGCCAAAAACGAGCCTCAAAAACCTACAATGTCTCACAACTGACAAATTGTAAACAAGTCAAAAATAGCCCAGGCAGTCCACAAATCTGGGCTGTATGGTAGAGTGGCGAGGAGTTAGTCATTTTGGAAAAAAAAATTGTGCACCATCATTACTTCCAAGCATTGCGGTGACAACACAATGTTAAGGATCTGTTTCTCATTAGCAGGGATGCTCGTCAAAACTGAATGGGAAATGGATAGTACAAGGGTTGCAAGCTAGCATTGCTGCCTCAGACAGCCGGGGCCTTGAATTCAATTCCTGGGGTGCTATATGCATGGTGTTTTGTACTTCCAAAGACATGCTGGCAGGTTAACTGGCTTATGGGAAACTTGGCTCTGGAGTAAGTATCTGTGTTTGTGTCTGCATGTGATCTCTGAAGGACTATTGTCCCATACAGGATGATTCCTACCTTGCTCCCAATGCTTCCTGGGATAAGTTTTTAGTTAATGACCTAAAACTGGGAAGAAGCTTTACCTTTCAGAAGGAAAATTCCTTAAAAGACAACAGGAAAACACTAGAATGATTTAAGAATAAGAAAGTGAATGTCTTTGAGTGACGTAGAGTCTTCAAAAGACTTGAGCAGACTCATGAAAATTGGTGGCAAGAATTGAATATTGCAGCTGATTAACTTGACAGAGCTAAAGTAAGTTAATAATAAGAATGTGCATTATTTCATTCTTCAAAACCTCTTCCATGGAATAAGGTAACACTTTTCAATCATGTCTCTCCATGCGCCTTTAGTTGGCTTCTGATTTATTCTGGGAACAGGTATAGGTGACATAAACTAAAAACCTACAATTTACCTACAATACTATTTCTGTTAATTAGATGTCATTAGCACCAACATGAAAGAATAGACTGTCTGATGGAGTGGCTGTTCAATGTGTACTGTATGTATTGCAATGTATAAATAGGGGACAAAGTCGATAGACAAATATTTACAATACTAGTGGATTTTGTGAGTGCTATTTATTAATTTTACATTTATAAAATAAATGTTCCATTTTGTAATGTTCTATTAAAAACAGGAACAGGAAATACCAAGAAAACCATGTACTTTACCACAGTCTTTAATGAGGCACGTGGGCCAAATACCTGGACATTGTTGCACACTGAGTCATAAAGAACTCGAAGCAGGTCTTCCAAATGAGCCCGAAGGGCTCCGAGTCCAAGATGGGCGAGGCAGAAGAGTAGTCGATAGTTCCAGGTCAGGTGGTCGAGTCCAGGTAGCGAAAACAGAGAGGCAAACAAATCAGAGAGGGGCGAGACGAAAGGGAAGTCGAAAGAGTCCGAGGCGAGAAGAGTCTTCATTGTAGTGGTCAAAGGCAGAGGAGAGCTCAGGAGGCGGAAGAATTCCTAATACCGGTCGAGGACTAGGAGGGTTTAAATAGTGAAGGAAGAGGAGATTGAATAATGAGCATCAATTGATGCCAGTTGTGCTTCCAACGGACATCCAAAACTACATTTTCTAACATCCCACACGAGTTAAAGAATTCTGTGAATTTGCAAATTGAAATATTAAAATTACTACATAAAGACATATGATCATTAGACTAAGAAAAGCACAGATTAAATGACGCTGCGCACTGTCCAAAACTGTGGTATGCTTATTGTTAAAGTGAAATCTGATGTTCTTTCTAGATGACTGCTTCTGTAATGCACGCATTCTTTCTGGCAAAAATGGCTTCTACATGGCTGGAAGTGGAAACCCACCAGTATGCTTATGTTGAAGCTCCTCTATACATTGAAACATCTTAGTGACCATGTTTAAGTATTGAGCGAGTGTTGCGTGGGTTTGAATGATAAGTCCTTTCATTGTTGCTACCACAGCTGTTCACCCAATTAAAAGAACATAGTAACATGCACTTTGGCAATGTTGCACTGTGGCTATCTGAAACACACAGCTGCAGCTGTGTCCTGATTTTCAGTGGCTGGCAAGAATGCCAGAGTGGAGGATGAAAGCTCACCAGAGAAAGCTAAGAGAGAGGAGAAATGGCGAATGGAATCTAGTTCTTTTGATAGCATTAGTTATCTGCATAGTAATGGAGCTATAAAGGTACTGGATGGGCTTTGGTGTTTCTGGGAGATAATAATAATAATAATTATAATGATAATAATAATTGCTTACACTTACATAGCGCTTTTCAGCTATCAGTGGAGAGGAGAGCAGAGAGTAATGAAGCCAATTCATAGATGGGGAGATGTCAGGATCCAGGTCAGGAGTTTCAGGTGTTTAGCTTTCTGGTTTCTGGCACTCGTGGTCCATTGGTCTGTCGTAGAAAGATTTACAGTAAACGTCTTTACTGTGCCCGTTTTAGTATTGAATATTTATATGGAATTTTACCACTGAAGGAAAATCTTAGTAGCTGAGCATAAAAAGAATAGGAGCATACTGTAACGCGTGTGAAGGCCATAAACTATATTAATTTTGGAACTTAAACATACAGTATATGGCTGGTCTTGGTACTGTTGTAACAGAAGAAATAAGGTTCTTGATCCCGAGATGAAGTAAAACAGATGAGTTTATTGCATGCAAGGAACAATAAAGCCGAAGTCTTGTTTCCCGCAAGAAACAACAAAACCGAAGTATTGTTCAACGTACTGTTACAAACTTTTGGGTTATATAGTGTTTTCTTCTCCGTTTCTGACGTCACTCGGTCTGATGGTAAAGAGGGGGGTTCATGGTATTTGGCCAGTTTACGATGTTCTGGGCAAATGGTCAGTTTAACATTACACCCAGGGGGGTTCCTGGCTTGCATCTGCAATCCTTATCAGTTAACCCCCTTTCCTGCCATAAACCCCAGCTTGTGACTTAGAAGTCTAAACCCCCTACAGAAAGGATTAAATTCAAACCCCCGTCTTCACATCTTTCTTCATTCCCCCCTTATAAAATATGGCATACGTCAGTGTAGCCTATTTTTATACATACAATGTCAGGGCAGATCTTTCCTTTCTTGGCGAACAGGTATGTATTGCCATGTCATTGTACGTTCCACGGTTATAGCAAGATGTGATACATGTTTTTGTGAATGTGATGATTACAATTATACATATAAACAATACTACTCCTACAGATAAACACTATAAAAAGGTTCCACCCCAGGCCCCAAACACAGACTTTACCCAAGACCCAATTCCCCAATTTTCAGTATAATAGTCCTGATATTTCTGTCCCTCATTGTAAATGTGTTGGGCCAGATCTGAGATGTGCTCAGAATTATCAGGAATATATGTGCAGCATTCAGTGCCAATTACTGCACAAGTTCCTCCTTGGGCCGCCAGTACATAATCTAAAGCTAGTCGGTTCTGCATGGCCACTGTTCTGAGGGCTACCATCTCATCATTAACAGCCTTCAGACTAGATGAGGTAGAATTTGCTAATTCTTCTAAAGTCGAGGCCATTTGAATTAACTCTCGACTCAGAAAGTTCATGCCGGCTTGTGGAAATATTATACCTAAATAATATTCCCAATCAGCCAATTTTCTTTGTGGTCTGTGGTTAGGTCCGAAGGGGCTGTGGATTTGAACACGGATATGAGGAACCACATATCCTAAATAACATGAGCCAGACCACTGGGCTGGCAACCATGGGTAGGCTCGTTTTCCACAAATGAAAGATGTTCCGTTTGGCGCTCCCCATGCCTCTGAAAATAAGAAGCTTATACCGAATTGTGGGGTGTGCCGATCCCATCCTGGAATTTGGAATGTAGAGGTGGATATATTTGCAGCGATGGTAAGGTTGCAACGACTCCATCCAACCAAGTGCAGACCAATTAGTGTGCTGAAAACATATGTTTCCCTCACGTTCCTTATTGAGAGTCAGGTATGGTGGTGTATGGCTTCTGTTATATTTAGGAGCGTAAGAGCCTGTGAAACTCGTGGGCTCTAAGCCTCGCTCCTGTAGATATTGTAATGTTGTGCAGGTTAAAGTCGTGTTATGGCAACCCCCCATAGTTTGTCATATTAAAATCTCCTAAATTATCCCTCCAAATGATCATGCCTATGACTTCCCATATGGAAGTCCTCCCTGTACATATTTGGGTAATGCGGCACACACCCAGCAGGCACTTTGGTTGGTTTTCTTAGCTGTCAGATAGGAGAGGCCTAAAAAGGAATAATTTCATGTTCTCCTTTGTGGGAGAGATGATCATTAATTCCTGCGGAACATAGTCCTACAGCAACAATTATTGTTATAAACAGAAATGATTTCATTCTGAGTCTGTAAATGGGGATGAGGCTCGTCGGCAGTGTGGCGCGTGGATCCAGCGATCTTTTCCTTCCACTCGAACCGCAGACTCGGTTGTCAACAGGATCTGGTAGGGTCCGTCCCACCTGGGCTGGAGAACCTGTGAAGGAAATTTCCTGATCCACACCCACTCTCCTGGGATGAGGTTGTGCCCTCCTTCAGGTGGTGGTCCCCACGCCTCCAGGACCTGCTCGCGGGCTCCTTGGGTGGCCTCTGTCAGCAACTTGCAATAATACAAAGGAATGGTTGATCCATCTGAGGAAACCCCAGTCTCAGCACCTGTAAGAGAACTTGCAGTGTGGCGCGTGGATCCAGCGATCTTTTCCTTCCACTCGAACCGCAGACTCGGTTGTCAACAGGATCTGGTAGGGTCCGTCCCACCTGGGCTGGAGAACCTGTGAAGGAAATTTCCTGATCCACACCCACTCTCCTGGGATGAGGTTGTGCCCTCCTTCAGGTGGTAGTCCCCACGCCTCCAGGACCTGCTCACGGGCTCCTTGGGTGGCCTCTGTCAGCAACTTGCAATAATACAAAGGAATGGTTGATCCATCTGAGGAAACCCCAGTCTCAGCACCTGTAAGAGAACTTGTTTCAAATTATTAAAGGCGGCTTTTGCTGCGGGAACCAAGGCAATCTTGTCCTTGTACTGCACTCCCCCCTTAAGCAGATCTGTTAAGAGTTGTGCTCACCCTGTAAAAAACATTGCACCCAGGCCCTGTTAAAATTTCACAATGCTAGACACAAAAGGGCCTTATCATAACTGCTTCTATTAGACACTCTAAAGCTGAAGCAACTCAGACTTGTGGGTTTCCTCGTCAGGGGAAGCACTCAGAATACCATCAACATACTGAGTGATCACAGCCAGTTGAAGCCACGTGATACCCTGTTCTGCATAGTCATTCTTTGTAATGCATAATATTCCAACCCAATAGATCTGGAATAAAACCACCCATTAAAATCTGGTACTCGGCAAGTAAAACGTGCTGTCCCAATACTACTGTGGCCTCCTGCCATCTTCCCATATACATTGCTCTATAGTACACTGTTGAACAGAGGAGTGAAACAAGCAGGACAGTAGTGCTCCAGTATCCCCTAACAGAGAAACCAACACTCCATTAACAGTACATTTTTATCCACTGGACTGGGACAGACTTAGGGAGGCTACAAGGGATTTACAGGATCTAATCGTTAGGTAAACAGATTTTCTCACAAGACGTTATTCTCCCCAGTCTCGATTCTAAACCTACAGCGTTTCAGCATGTCTGGTTTCGAGACATTCGAATAAAACCAAATTGTTTCCATTATTGCAACTAATTGTATAAAAATACAAAAACTGTTTAACTACTTTTACGTCCACCTGTACTGTACTTATACGTTTCAGACCCTCTTATATTTTCCAATCTCCTTAAGTTGATTTTCGTCAAGTCTCTTTAGTTACGTCTCTAGCCAGTCCCGCTGGCTAAACACACTCACACCGTCATTTAGTAGACCAAAACTCACAGTTACACACATACATGCCGGCACACAAATTCATAAAACACACATACACATCGAGAATATATTTTTCTCTTCGTAATACAATGTGCTGTATTCTTGTTTTACTTCTACATGAATCCTTTTAATTCCTGAAGCGCACTCCAGGTTCGCTGCATTTCTAATTTCGGGTGCGGTACTTTAGCCCACCGGTCAATATCTTACGGTTTTGGATTTGATCGTATGGGGGAAATCAGGGAAGGTAGGTGCGATTGCAGACCCCCTCGACGGGGTGTGAGACAGTGTTAGAGTGGCGCTGTCATCAACGGCGCCAGCCCCTGCTACATCAAGTCCTTTCCCACTTCCAGTGAGAGTACAGATCTGCGGGCGCCCTCCCTCTAACAGGGGAGACCCTGATCCGTCTTTATCACACTCATACCAAGTGTTATCCCAATCAGACCCCCCTTCTCCATATGGCCACTGAGGGAATTGATCCCAATTATTTTCGTTTCCTGCCTGTTTGTTCCCCTGTGGGAGAGCAGGATATAACTTAGTCGCTGGCTGCAGCACATTAACCAGTGCAGCGTGACCAGGAGTTAATTCCTTCTTTAGTTTCTCATTCTCCTGTACTGCCTCTTTTAGCTTTTTTTTCTATACTCTTTCGTAGCGAGTAAAGTATATTTTCTTCCGGGTTTTTGTTTTCCCCGTAAACACACTTTTAAATCACATCCCAATTTCTTTCTTTTTCCTCATGTATCTGCCACCACTGGTGCCGGCCGTGCACCAGGGTGGGAGCTACATGCTTGTGCTTTTGCCAATCAATACTCATATGCTTTCTTTACAGGCGTCTTCGCCCCAAATTCCCTCTGACAAACGCTTTTCCCATATTTTTCTCCTTCTTTTCTGTCAACTTACACTTTTCCGATATATAAACGGACCCTTCCACCACTTTCTCAAACCATCAGTTAGCACACATGTTCGGTCTCTTTTACTTTTGTCGTGTGTGAGGTAACAGCTCATACAGTAAGGGGATGCTTTCACTTGAAAAACCTGTGCATTCCTGCACTCATTCAGCCAAGGGCGTCTGTTACCTCCAGATCTAAATGCCTCTCAGAGACTTTAGAGGACTTACACCACACTGTTCACAGGTAAGAAACGAGACCTCGAAAACCCCCTTTCTTGATCAGTAATTCACCATCCCCAGAACGCCAGCATCGCTGCTTTTGCCCCGGGGTGGACTTACGCACTGAGCTCAATCAGGGCGATTCTCGGGTCTCAACGTCCTTTAAATCCTGCTACTTAATGCTTTGCTCTTTTATTATGAGGTGTGTTTATGTTAGTGTCGTGCGTGTATATATGTATTTCACAAACAAGGAAAACACCAAAAACATACATACATATATATATCTCTTCTACTCCTGTTTCCTTTAAAACAAAAAAAAACACCACGCCACGCCAATCTGTGCACGATCAAGGCGTAGCTAATCTCAGGACCCCGGGCGCAATTAAGGTCCACAACAATCCTGGATTATACGTGCATTTAATGCACCACTCAGCTCCAGAACCCCGGGCGCAATTAAGGCCCACACCGATCCCGAGCCACAGAACTCCGGGTGCAATTAAGACCCACACCAGTCCTGAACTACGTGCATTTAATGCACCACTTGCTCTAGAACCCCGGGCGCAATTAAGGCCCACACCGATTCTGAGCCTCAGAACTCCGGGCGCAATTAAGGCCCAAACCAGTTCTGACCTTCAGAACTCTGGGCGCAATTAAGGCCCACACCAGTCCTGAACTTCACGGTAAGGGTCCAAAACCCATTCAAAACTCCACGCGCAATTAAGGCATACACCAGCTTCGAACGCCTGTACACAATACCGCGGAACCCCTGCCAGACCAAATTCTGGGCTTACAGCAAACAACCCATTACATACACCGGTGCCTTCCCCGGGCCAGAGGAATTCAGAAACTCACGTTTACTCCGTCATCTCGGGCGATTCTCGCAGGGAGCAGAGATTTCCCAATCGGTCAGAGAGAGTCGGGACTTTTTTTTTAAAAAAGAGGAGTCCTTACCTCTTAGTAATGTGAGCGCTGACCGTCTCTCCTGCCGATGGGAAGTTCTGCGCCTTCTGGAGCATCCGCCGACTACGCCAAATTTGTTGTAACAGAAGAAATAAGGTTCTTGATCCCGAGATGAAGTAAAACAGATGAGTTTATTGCATGCAAGGAACAATAAAGCCGAAGTCTTGTTTCCCGCAAGAAACAACAAAACCGAAGTATTGTTCAACGTACTGTTACAAACTTTTGGGTTATATAGTGTTTTCTTCTCCGTTTCTGACGTCACTCGGTCTGATGGTAAAGAGGGGGGTTCATGGTATTTGGCCAGTTTACGATGTTCTGGGCAAATGGTCAGTTTAACATTACACCCAGGGGGGTTCCTAGCTTGCATCTGCAATCCTTATCAGTTAACCCCCTTTCCTGCCATAAACCCCAGCTTGTGACTTAGAAGTCTAAACCCCCTACAGAAAGGATTAAATTCAAACCCCCATCTTCACATCTTTCTTCAGTACTTTAAAGAAAAAATACACACCAGTATTCCATTTCTCCCTAAACATTTTAAGCATCGAAGTCTTTAACTAACGAGATACCTGAGTCAAGAAGCATACTTTAAGAATTTGATTAAAAGGGAATATAATATGGAATCGCATATCTCAAGAAATTAATAACGATATAATTATATTCATGTTGCCAAAAAACTGCAACGGACATAAAAACTCCCTTGCTTTTAACAGAGCATTCCATAATTTCCAACTACGAAAATTATTTAAACTGCGACACTTATCATTCAACCAGAGCTCGAAATATCACAAGGATCCTCTAGAGCACAGCAAAGACTGTATTAAAAGAATCGCGTATCTAAAGAAATTAATAAGATATAATTATATTTGTGTACTGCGACAGGGCTGTGTAGGGCTGTTTCATCTCTCTCTTCATGTGACTCTATTCAAAAGCCATTTAGCAAAGAGGGGATGAGAAGAGTGACAAACTAATATACTTTAGATCTTTTTTTCTGAACCAGGGAAAATCTGATCATGTTTCTCTATAACAATAATAAAAAACATTGCCACACCCGGACTGTTAAACCAACGCATTAGCACGTCAAAGCCCATTGAGGAGCCGGGCGCAATAATTGTTTTGTCCCTTGATTTACTGATCTGCATTAATTACAGAAATCGAGTTCCTGCTCTTTGCAGATGACCTGGTCCTGCTGTCGCCCACAGAACAGAGGCTGCGGCAGAACCTAGCACTGCTGGAGCAGCACTGTCAGACCTGGGCGCTGACAGTCAATATGGACAAGACCAGAGTTATGGTTTTCCAGGATAAAAACAATAACAGCAATAGTGTTAAGCTGGGCAAACGATTTTTTTTTAGAAATACAAAATGAGATATAATGATGTGTTCCGGCTAAGACATTAATGAGTACAACCCCCCTGTCTGCGGGAATGCTGGCTGTGACGAATTAAACCGGTTTCACAGGTATTTTCAAAGTAGATGGGGGCGAGATTTCCAGCGAAAGACACCTCCCCCCTCCAAAGCCAAGGAAGTACAGTACTTACTAGTTAAGAAAGCTAGGCTCCTCAATGAAATCACTTTAACATGCTAATGCGTTGGTGTAACAGTCCGGGCATGGCAAGCTTCTAATGTCAACTCGATTTGATTGGAAGACAATGATCATATTCTAACCCTAAATGAATTAATAGCAAACATGGTTTACATAAAAGACAGTTTTCCAAGAAAGTTTATAATAATACGATCTATAGTTGAAATCTGGGCCTAAATAAAAAGAAAAAGCATTTACAGAGAGCAATCACGCTGTGTTTATGTAGAAAAAGTGATTAGGTTTATGAGCAATCTAATTACTTATTCGTTTAAAATGCTATATAAAATAAAGTTTATTAATAATTTGCATTAAATGCCTGATGAACTAGGGATTGGACAGTTTCCAAATGCTTGTTCAATCAATGAAAATGTTCAAATAAATGTGCAAAAGAAATAAACAAAAGAATCATTTATTTCTTTATCATATTGGCTAGCTAATGTCCTCTCTTTGCTAGTTAGTGGCTGTGTTTCTGCATTGGGTAGCAACGGGTGACTATGTTCTCAGGCGGAAGATGTAAACAGCTTAATTTTCGTGTTAAATAATTTTTTTAAATTAAAATTAATTCTATACAGCAATCACATATTTGGGTACCGTTTCATAAAACTTTCATGCTTAAAATGTTTAGGGAGAAATGGAAGACTTGTGTGTATTTTTTCTTTAAACTACCAAGACCAGCCATACACAGTACAGTTTACGTACATACAGTAATGTTTATGTTCCTAAATTAATATAGTTTATGACCTTCAGATGCGTTATGCTCCTCTTCTTTTTATGCTCAGCTACTAAAATTTCCCTTTAGTGGTAAAATTCCATATAAATATTCAAAACTAAGCGGATTAAAATGTGCAGAGTAAAGACATTAAATGATTAAATCTTTGCACTACCAACCAATGCACCATGAGTGCCCCTATCGGTCATTTTGGCCAGCCAATCACTTACCGCGGTGCTCTGCGGTGCCCCGCGGTGGCTTGTGGATAGATTACCGTACCGCGGGTTTGTACCGCGTATTTTGAATGGCTGCATCTGTACATACTGTATACATACAGTTTGCATACGGTAATATGTTTATTTTTCTAAATCAATCTCTTTTATGAACATGTGAAAGGCATGGTGAATCGATTCTCAAAAATTACTGTACTTTGCATGATTGGAAACAAATGCGTGATTGCGAAATGCTGTGGTGTTACTTTTACAAAGCCGGCCAATGAAAAAAAGAATGTTGACCAGGGCAATACTTTGAGTTTACACTTACAGCTTGTCCAAGGTCATTCATTATTAATACTATTAGTAATATCTTCGTTAAAGACTTTGATGGCCACAGCTCAAACATGAGAGGTTGAGCTTTATTAGCTCCACCTTGCGGAAATTCCGGATACTATTATTTTGCTTGCGGTATTATAGGAGAATTTACGGTAACTAGCGGTATTTACCGGTAACTCGCGGTAGACTGCGTAAAGCGCACCGCAAAATAGTGCGGTATCGCCCGGGCATTTTGAATGGCTGTATCTATAACTGCAAAAGAAATATGTAAAATATATTCTAAACGAGTTCAGAATTTCAAAATTGTATATTGAAGCTCAAGTTATAACATTACTATAATTACATTTATTGACGATAATTTTTCTGTCTGATAAGTTCTGTCTAGAAAAGTACCCAAGCAGAAGGCAAATGCAAATTGCTTATTCCCTTAGGAAGCACATAGATTACAAATGTTTGGTGTGTTCATATTGCTTGTTTTTGAATACTGGGGAAGATTATCACTTGAAGAATGTGTTGTGTGAGATCCAGACTTTGGAGATGATCTGACATTTTTCAAGAGCGCAGGTACATCTGTTGAAGACTAGAGATGGTGGGCAGCATATAAACTTTGCTTCCTTGGTTCAACAGAGCCATTCTCTACTACCTCTTGTTTCTTGGATTCATCTCTAACTGAGTTGCTTATTTCCCGTTTTTGGTTTCTTTTTCGTAATATTCATTAGCTGCAGACAAACACAATTCTTGCTTGGCTAGTTTAAATTTTACATTAAAATATACTGCCTCCAGGATGGACTGGATGAAATGTTGGAAAGTTTCCATGTTTTTGTTAGAACATTAAACTTTTTATATGTGATTGGAACAGGTATGATATTCGGATTTCTGAACAACTTGTTGTTTTTTTCTTTTCCTTGTTAACAAACACAGCATAATTCTTTCTATTCTTTCATAAAGATAGATAGACTTTATTGACCCCGAAGGGAAATTAAGGTTAATTAAAGCCTCAATTAATTTGAGGGAAATTAAAGCCATACTGTATGTTATGCAATATTATAGTAAGCATATATTTTTTTGTTGGAATGTCACCACATCAAGCACCTCATTCAATCTTTTACCAAAAGAAGCAGTCACGATACTATTTTCTTTGTGTGAATTTCAAATTTTCTAATTGGTGTTTTTCCTAATTTCACCCCTAGAGGTATCGATTGGTATTTTAAGACCCTTAATCCATGTGGCTTGGATTATTCCCTTAATTCAAAACTTGAGATAGCACCCTATTGCTTTATTATCAACTAAATGAAAAAAATGTACTTCTGAGACATGTGGATAATTATTAGGAAGGAATTCTTGCACGCCTTCTACTCTGTTACTGGGACAGGAGATATCCTCTTCTTGAATGGAGAGGTGCCATGCTTAATTAGCATTCCTACATGGCAGGAGCTTTTATAATGTTGTCTCTTACATTTCCTTGATAAGTAGGTTTATAGTACTTATTACCTTGTGAAGAAGAGCAGACTTTATTCGTAGATGTCATCTAAGTGGGAAAAGTATACAGACTTGTTTGTTGGCAGCCCCTGAACGCATTACCCTATTAGCAAAGTATGTCTTACAGAGTAGTGGGAAAATAAATAAGGAAAATAGAGAAAATAGCTTGGCTGTAGATAACAAGAAGAACACAAAAGTACAGAGGAGGCAGCAGGAACAGAAGGACAAGACACATCTGTAGGCTCAGTAATGGAGTCTTGGGCAGCTCAGGGGTTCTTGCAGCCGACTGGAGAGCTGCACCATGAATGACATTATCAGGCAATGTAGACGTATGCTGGGGCACCAAGCATTGAAGATATTAAAGTATAGTGAGAAGCACTTTCCTTAGGTATTTTTTTTAAGTTCATGTTTCTGGAAATTTTACTGGAGTGTGGTACAGTCCAGCTGTCAGTGCTCCCTTTTTTGTAATTATGCTTCATGGTACTACAGTATGTGTATGTGAAACCTTGCATGTATCGATATTAAACGTCCCCTGCCAAGCGTTTACAGTCTCTTATCTGATCAAACTCATCTTTTCATTTGCTGATTATGGGGTTAATCTTACTGATTGGATATCATATGCAAATAAGCCTAGTTTAACTAGATTAACTAGTGAATCTTGATCATTGACAGAAATTAAGAAATGCAAGGATTCTTGCACAGATCTCTGTATTGCTCCAGTTGACCAGAGTCAAAGGAGTTTCAAGTAATTGTGTTGACTGAGAGTTTGTGCTCCTGTTGAACTGTGGAAGATTGCCAAATCACATAAAGATTAGGAACATTTCCATGGAAGTGTTGAGTAGGAATACTTTTGTAACAGTATGGGTGTGTGACAGGTGAATTACCTTGAACAAAAAGGTTACAGCAGCCTGCTCCCTGCTGTATCCATGTTAATCCACACCCACATAACAGATAGTTATTTGGCCTTTTGAGTATCAGATGAATATGAAGCTACACAAATTAAAAAGTAAACTGTACTAGGTTACCAGAAATATTACAAATGATCAGAGGTCATTCATAGCACATCTAAACCTGTGCTATAAATGTTGAGAATTGATTCAGGGGTATTTTTTAGGCTGTTTGTTTTAAATACCAGCTTCAACAAAGTGATTGGGTAGCTTATTCCATACTTTCACAATCCTTTTGGATAAAGATGTGCCTCCTGTTCACAGCTTTTACAGTTTTAAGAGTTCTTCGACATAGTTTCCACTCGTGTCCTCTAGTTGGGTCCAACTATTGGCTTTTTCAATGCATATGATTGTTTGAATACTTGTATCAGATCCCCTCCATGTTCTTCTCTGTCTAAGGCTTAAAAGTTCAGTTTCTTCAGCCTGTCGGTGTAGGACATTGCTTCAAGCCTCGGAATGGAGTTTTTGAAGCCATGTCTTCACATCTCTCAAAACATCCTATTTTCTCTCAGTCTTCGGCTGCTGTCATTCCTCATGTATTCAGTTGCTCTTGAAGTAAGACACAAGATGTAAAAAAGGTTAACTTAAGTCAGTTCTGCCTGAAAATTAGACTTCTAAGCAACAGGGGTTAACTTATAAAGAAAGGGGGTTAACTTATAAGGATTCCAGATGCGAGCTAGGAACCCCCTGTGGGCGTAATCTTAAACTGACCATTTGGCCAGGGTCTCTTAACTGGCCAAATACCATGACCCCCCTCTTTACCATAACACAGAATGACGTCCGAAGCCACAAGGAAGGAATATATAACCTAAAAGTTTGTACCGGCACATCGAGCAATACTTCGGTTTTGTTGTTTCTTGCGGGAAACAAGACTTCGGCTTTATTGTTCCTTGCATGCAATAAACTCATCTGTTTTACTTCATCTCGGGATCCAGAACCTTATTCTTTCTGTTACAAAAATTTTGGCGTAGTCGGCGGATGCTCCAGAAGGCGCAGAACTTCCCATCGGCAGGAGAGACGGTCAGCGCTCACATTACTAAGAGGTAAGGACTACAATTGTTTGTTTCTTGGAATTCAGTAGAGTTGGTCACAATCTTTCTGGATCTTCCCACGCTATTGCTTTATTATCAACAAAATGAAAAAAAATGTACTTCTGAGACATGTGGATAATTATTAGGAACATTTCCACAGTTTTAAAAGGATTTAATCTTTTGGAAGGAATTCTTGCACGCCTTCCCATCTTCCTGAACCTTCTACTGTGTTACTGGAACAGGAGATATCCTCTTCTTGACTGGAGATGTGCCATGCTTAATTAGCATTCCTACATGGCAGGAGCTTTTATAATGTTGTCTCTTATATTTCCTTGATAAGTAGGTTTATAGTACTTATTGCCTTGTGAAGAAGAGCAGACTTTATTCGGAGATGTCACCTTAGTGGGAAAGGTATACAGACTTGTCTGTTGGCAGCCCCTGAACGCATTACCCTATTAGCAGAGTATGTCTTACAGAGTAGTGGGAAAATAAATAAGGAAAATAGAGAAAATAGCTTGGCTGTAGATAACAAGAAGAACACAAAAGTACAGAGGAGGCAGCAGGAACAGAAGGACAAGACACATCTGTATGCTCAGTAAATGGAGTCTTGGGCAGCTCAGGGGTCCTTGCAGCTGACTGGAGTGCTGCACCATGAATGATATTATCAAGCAATGTAGACGTATGCTGGGGCACCAAGCATTGAAGATCTTGAAGTATAGTGAGAAGCACTTTCCTTAGGTATTTTTTTTAAATCCGTGTTTATGGAAATTTTACTGGAGTGTGGTACAGTCCAGCAGTCTTGATTGAATGGAAAAATAGTTGCCAGTGTTCTGAAGCACTTGTGTTCCTCCAGAGCCAGGGTATGCAGGAGAAACTGCCTGTGTTTCACTTCTATCCTAATATTCTGTTTGCCTATACTGCTGCTTCCCCACATTGTCTAGAAAACATAAATAACATGTCAACAGAAACACCCAATTCTTTTTGGTCACTAGACTCTTGTATGTCAGTGCTCCCTTTTTTGTAATTATGCTTCATGCTACTATGTGTATGTGAAACCCTGCACGTATCAATATTAAACGTCCCCTGCCAAGCGTTTACAGTCTCTAATCTGATCAAACTCATCTTTTCATTTGCTGATTATGGAGTATTATGCTGATTATGGGGTTAATCTTACTGATTGGATATCATATGCAAATAAGCCTAGTTTAACTAGATTAACTAGTGAATCTTGATCATTGACAGAAATTAAGAAATGCAAGGATTCTTGCACAGATCTCTGTATTGCTTCAGTTGACCAGAGTCAAAGGAGTTTCAAGTAATTGTGTTGACTGAGAGTTTGTGTTCCTGTTGAACTGTGGAAGAGTGCCAAATCACATAAAGATTAGGAACATTTCCATGGAAGTGTTGAGTAGGAATACTTTTGTAACAGTATGGGTGTGAGACAGGTGAATTACCTTGAACAAAAAGGTTACAGCAGCCTGCTCCCTGCTGTATCCATGTTAATCCACACCCACATAACTGATAGTTATTTGGCCTTTTGAGTATCAGATGAATATGAAGCTACACAAATTAAAAAGTAAACTGTATTAGGTTACCAGAAATATTACAAATGATCAGAGATCATTTATAGCACATCTAAACCACATAGTTTCCCCTCGTGTCCTCTAGTTGGGTCCAACTGTTGGCTTTTTCAATGCATTTGATTGTTTGAATACTTGTATCAGGTCCCCTCCATTTTCTTCTCTGTCCAAGGCTTAAAAGTTCAGTTTCTTCAGCTTTTCGGTGTAGGACATTGCTTTAAACCTCGGAATGGAGTTTTTGAAGCCAAGTCTTCACATTTCACAAAACATCCTATTTTCTCTCAGTCTTCAGCTGCTGTCATTCCTCATGTATTCAGTTGCTCTTGTAGTAAAACACAAGATGTAAAAAGGGTTAACTTAAGTCAGTTCTGCCTGAAAATTAGACTTCTAAGCAACAGGGGTTTATGGCAGGAAAGGGAGTTAACTTATAAGGATTCCAGATGCGAGCTAGGAACCCCCTGTGGGTGTAATCTTAAACTGACCATTTGGCCAGGGTCTCTTAACTGGCCAAATACCATGACCACCCCTCTTTACCATAACACAGAATGACGTCCGAAGCAGCAAGGAAGGACTATATAACCTAAAAGTTTGTAGCGGCATATCGAACAATACTTTGGTTTTGCTGTTTCTTGCGGGGAACAAGACTTCGGCTTTATTGTTCCTTGCATGCAATAAACTCATCTGTTTTACTTAATCTCGAGATCCAGAACCTTATTCTTTCTGTTACAACACTCTTATCTTGACTGATTCCAAGCAAGGAAACTTGATTTTCAATTTCAAACTTGTAAAAGTCTTATTTGTTTGTCTTTTACATTGCTTTCCCCACATTGTCCAGAAGAGGTAAATGTCATGTTAACATAAATACCAATCAGTATTTTACATGATTTTTTTTCTCCCTGGATACAGCCCTTGTTCTTGTCTAATTTAAATATTATCCGAAAGGGGCCCAATCTTGAATTTTATCTATTTAAAATGAACATTTGCTGTCCACATTTACAAGAAGCAGATGTAATAGAAAAAGATATAATTTGCTCCAAGGAAATGGGGAGTTGCTGTATGTGTTGTCTGGGTTAAAGGTGGGTGTTGAACCAAGAACAAACATCATTCTGGATGCCACAGCAGTATGTTAAAGGTAATTCTTTGTAAATTAAAGATGTCAAATAAAGGGCCAAGGTTAGTATTTAACAAGCAGACAGAAGTCTCTGAAATCTTGAGAACATTTGCAACTTAATCATGAAAAGATCATGGATAGTATTATAATCAGTAGTACAGTAGGTATATCAAGTGATTAAAGAGTTTTATGTTTTGGAAAAGTGAAACTTTTAACTCCCATTAATCTTATTACCTCTGCTGATTTTACTGGACCATTTAGACTGTGACTTTTTTTTCTTTGTTAATAATGAGGACAATTTGGACAGTTGGAATAATAACAAAAGACAAGCTGTGCTAAACAAAATGTTACAATACATTTATACATAATAGTGGGAAAATGTTAACATTTACATGTGAAGTATTTCAACTCCTGCTTCTATGAAACACCAGGATTAATATTTACCCTGAAAAATCAATCTTAACCACAATCTAAATATTTAGAAAAGTCATAATGTTGATGGATATGTTTTGACATGAAAAGAAGCATCTCTTCTACTCATTGTCTACACAGGAAAGGTATAATTATGAGCTTTGTTTTTGGGCAATTCAGCTATTAACTCAGCTACAGTCATGGCTGTATAAAAAACTAAAAAGGTAAATTAAGAAGCAGTTCAAATAATATATTCGCTATTTAATTAGTTAAACTATTAACTTGGAACTAAACATTTGGAATTGTTGAAATGTCTAACATCTGAGATTTGAAAGCGGAAGATTACCTTCAGGCTGTGCCCAGAGGTGTGTCTTCTACATGGGTATTTTTTCACTCCTTTTCTCTATATAAGTGTGCATTTTTCATAACAATACTTCAGCTTTACTTCTATTGAAGGGCTTAGAGACAATGAATTCAGTTGATCAAGTTTACTTGATTACTATGATTACTTGATTACTATTTTTGCTTTTATTTATCATAGTAATGTTTTGAGGAAGAATTTTAGCATTTACCTTTTTAAAGTGTATAAGATAATGACTAGTTGGCTTTGAAAAATGCCTTTTGCCCAGCAACAGTGTGAAAGAACAATTGCAAGCTTATTATTTGACTTTTTGATATTAATGTTACAACAGCAGAATGTCTAGCTCATTTCATACCTTTTATTTATATACTTTCTTTTGTCTGTATGCAAGGTAAAACTGCTTCTTAAGAAGAATGTGGTCAATTACAAAGAAATGTTTGTAGAGAGAAAATCAACTCCTAATATAGAAACTTAGAATGAGCTTTCCTGTGTGAATTTGCTGTATAAAACTCATTGCATTTATCATCTCGGTGGAGAGGTTACTCACAGATCTGTATGAGAGGCTGCTCTCAGGTCGGCATGATTATATCCTCCCCATGTGCATGAATAAAGGGACTCTGCTTGACCACACCTAACCTGAGTGAAGTCTTTTCTTTGACAGTTTTTTAACTACATTTTATTCAGTCAGCAAACATGGACCTTTTCTAATTACGCACTGTGATCCACAAGTGTTGGTGAAGCTATTAAGTTGTAACGTTGCCATATTAAATGTAGTGTGCTCTCTGAAGGCACCAGTTCTGTAGGGTTTGGGCATTTACTGGGACAATTATTAATTGTAGCAGTAAATCACAAAATTGATCTTTTGATGGCTTTAGAATCCAACCATGCGACATAACTCAAACAACGCACACACACAGGTACTTATACATGAGGATACATTAATTAATACATAGAATATGCATGTAAAACTAACAGATCTTATCGAGAGGGTTATCAGAATACAAAAGATATATATTCAATCAGTTACAAAGAGTTACACATATCAAGAGGACATACGTTCAGTATATCATTCATTTAGACCGTTTCATAAATGAACTTGGTTATAACTTCTACATTAGATACTCAAAACAAGTACATAACTCTTAGGAATTAAATTGATATCAACTGGTTGGGATAACAATTGAATTCTCGAGCTGTAATGCAGTGAAGTTGAATACTCATCCAATCTCTGGGGATTCAGATCTCCTGCGGGCACAAAGAAACAGTTGCAGGCTGTTGCTGTCCAATCCGCACTCTCTGACTCGGTGCCAGGCTGTGCTGTGCGGCTTGCGACGGTGCGCTGCAGATGCTCACTGGCTGGCTAGTTAGTGTTGGCTTTAACTAGCAAAGTTTGCGCACAGGAGAAAAGATGACTGTGAGTCCCAGCAGGTCAGGAAGAGGACCGGTTCGTTCCTGATGAAGAGCTAGTTCTGAATAGTGATTCAGCTGTCCACAGTTCTGACCTGTTGACGAGGCCTGCTGCTGGTGCTAAACTCGGGTGGATCCTCTGGTTACTCTCTGGCAACCTCCGCTCTAGACTCTTAGAACAAAGGAAAGTTCTGGCACTCGGACACACTGGCCGTTCTGTGGTTGTCCGGGCTGAGTCTCAGGATGGTCAGGAGGCGCGCTGCGAGAATGTTCTGCCCTTGGGAGCCTTCTGCTCCTGGGCCGTCCTGCCCTTGAATTCTCCTTTGAATTCCCTTTAGAATAGTCCACAGAATTCTCTCCAGAATCCTACTGAATCTCTTCTGAATCTCACTGAATCCTCCCTTTAGAATAGTCCACAGAATTCTCCACAGAAATCTCACTGAATCTCTCAGGCTCTCTGTGTTGCCTGTTTTTACCTGGAGGAACTTCAGCTCGTTGATTGGCTGAAAGTTCCATGGGCATCAGAGTCCCACGTGGGTTACTCGGCCCTACGAGTAACCCACGTCCCTGATTGGTTGATCAAGGTGAGAAATGAGTCACTTACTCCTGACACTTAGGAATGCAGTCCAGATGTCCATCTGGCACTCTCTAGACAGATAGGCGCCAATGGATGACCATTGATCATGATAGCCAGGCTTAGCCTAGTGCATCCCCCTTTGGGAGCTGTCCTAGGAAACCTTATCAAAAGAAACCTTAAATCAGCCTGCATGAATAGTTTCTCTGTGGCTGCACCACAGAGATGAACAGAGAAATGGGGCCTCATTTGGGAAGGCTCAGAACACTTAATTCTTTCTTATTAATAAGCCTCGCCGCTACAAAGTCTAATTTTGACAAAATGTTCCTAATCATGATAATTCAAAGCTGCTTTTTCTACACATAGTTGTATGGGTATAAAGCATCTAATTTTCTTACATTGTCAGAGAGGATAGACGTTGGCATTTATGGTTAATTATACTACCTTTTCAAAGTAACACGAAAGAGAAAGGTACACAATGGAAATCATTAACTGTGAATCCCGCAGTCTTAAAAACCATATTGCAAATATAAAAAGAGCTCTTTGTTAAATACTGAACATATGGAAACTTCAATGTTATACTTCAGACATACTGTATATTTTAATTGATTGAATGTTAACATGGGAATAGAGTGCTTTTTTCAATATCTTGTCATGAAATGCTATGTAGAAGATCTATTAGGTGCATATTAATTAGGAGGAGTTGCCAAGCAATCACCAAATATATTTGTATGTTCTTCGCTCTCTCTCCCCTCTCTCTGCAAACAGGACTACTCTATCTGTCTCTGGACCCTGACACTACCAACAATTTCATCGATCTCAACGAACCCTATAAAAGGGCCAAAAGGAGTGCGGAGGACAAAAAATACCCTACGAAACTTTTGTGGTTTGACAATTTTCCTCAAGTCCTCTGTAAGGAGAAGGTGGACGGGAAAAAGAAATGGAGCATCAAGTGGAGTGGAAAAGAGATCTGGATTGGAGTTGCCTACGGAAGCATCCAAAGAAAAGGAGATGGTTCCGTAAGCCACCTGGGAGGAAATCCGAATTCCTGGGCTTTGCACTGCACGCAGTCAAGTTTGAGGTCCTCCACAACAATAATCCAACCCCCATCAGTCAACGCTCATTTGATAAGATAGGCATAGATATCGATGGAGGGGGGGCATTGTATTTTTATGGCATCGAAGATAGAGAAGTCTGTCTCCATACTTTCGATTGTACGTTCACTGAGTCTGTCTACGCTGGTTTTAAGCTTGGTTTACATTTACTTGCCTGAGTATTTTTTTAGCATTTCTGCTGTTCACTCTTAAATGGAGATTCACTGCGTTTTTTTAAATAAAATGTTCTGAAATTCAGTTTTGCCTCCATGTTCACTTCTTTTATTAACATCACCTTCTGCTTCCACATGGTAAACATGGTTTACCTCTATAGAAATACTTTTAAACTATTCTTGTACCACAGTGCCCATGATTTATACCTTTAGAGTCAATATAGTTCCATAGTGCATTTTATGTATTTACTGCCCTCACTAGAACATCTGAAATTCAATCTTTTTTCTATGAAATCATGTATTTTAATTTTATTAATTTATCAGGTATCAAGGAAGTTGTTAAATCTCAATTTGAAACACTTAAGGTAAGGCACGTAACAAAATTACCAGCTCTATAGAATACATGAGGATGGTATTAAATTAATAAATTTCCACTATGCCATTCATGGTAAAAGCTACAGAATTTATACCAACTGGAAAAGTACAGTGTGAGGAAAGCACACTGTGTAGCATACTGTTAAGGCATAAGAGCAGCTCTGGGCAGAACTATATTCCTCAGGAAGCTACAGGCAATATCCTGCCACCCTCAGTGACTTTACCAGTTTCTATGATTTGTGAAGAAAGTGGTGGTTTCAAATGAGGAGGCTGAGACTAGGAATAGATAATCATGAAAAAAGCCCTGTGTGGGAAGAGAGAAGACACCACATGGAAGAAGCATAAGTACTGTTTATTTCAAAAAGGAATATATTATAATAGCCAGGATTCTCATACTTCAAATTCAGCTTGTCAGAACTAAGTTACCTGTTGAAGGTGTAAAAGAAGAACACAGAGTTGCAGTGTACTGTATCAATACAGCTTCCCTGACAGCTAAATCCCTCTGGAGAGTGCTGGTGTTTAATACTGACGAATCGGGTGCCCAGTGTCTGAGCTATGCAGATCTGGATCATTGTGTCCTCTAGTGGCCATCTGAGGTAACTGCACTCATTTGTACTAAACACCCTTTCCCTCACTGTCCCAATCTGTCTTACTTTGCTGGAGTGCTTTATAAAATCATGGTTTTTGTGTTATAAAGTATTATTAATAGCAATTTTTATTTAGCTAATTTTATCTCTAAAGACGTGAAATTGAAATTAAATATTGAGTTAAGATCTCCCCTTCTCATTTTGAAATATGGCCCTTTTTCTTCAAGAGAAAAAAAGTATTGATAATGAAGTAGAGATGGTAATAGATTCCTACAAAGGCTGTGTTATCCAAAGACTTCTGCAAAACAGGTTCACAAACACAACCAGCCACATAGAAAGAGAACATACAGACAGTTACACATAAGCATACACAAAACGCAATGCTTTCACCACTTTGTAAACAAAACCGGCAGCCCATACTGTACGTCTGTTAAGGAAAAGCTCTCATCCTCTGTCAACTCATTAATTTTTTGTCTCATTTTTGAAAAGCTGAAATTGTTCCCTGTGAGTGTTTCCACCATCTTTGACTCTGCATCCTCCACATGAGAGGACCACTGTGGGTAATGGTTCAGAGAAGACATACACCTGCAGTGTTAGACACACAAACACACAGATCAGGAAGGAAACCAAAAACATTTCACCAGTGCATGGATTGTGCACAGCTGACTCCACGGCTCTCCCAGAACCTTCTGGACTGAAATCTGAATTTCCAGGGTTACACTGCACACCTGACTATCAACAAAGATCAATTGCTGTTCCACATCTTTCAGAAAGGGAACTGAATTCACAGGCTCACAGCTGATCTTGGAGCCCAGTCTCAGACTGACCAGGTGGATCCTGACAGTCCACACAGGTACATGATGGTGTCCAGCAGGTTCTGAGCCCCCAGCTCACTTAAAGTCCCCATGTGAGCCACAATTGCATGCAGACCCCCCCCCAGAGCCCAGCACAGCGATGGGGGGAACACAGTCCTGACTGAGGAAGAGAGAGGAAGATAGGATCGAACACAGAGGAAGTTATGGACACCAGTTACCTGTTGAAGGTGTAAAAGCTCATATGTACAGCACTTGCAAGGTTTGAGGTTTTCAGATGTGTAATTTTTTCTGAGGCTCTACTGTTCTGATGTAGCGTTGCCTCTCAATCTTTTACAGGCAGGGTGCAGCAGTAAGGTCTCTTATCTTGCAAACAGAGGGCTGTGGAATTGTTGTCCTATTGCAGCGCTGGCCTGCTGCTGTGAGCCAGACACTTCACCTGAACTGCTCAAGTCTTCCCAGCTGTACAAATGAGAGCAGCATTGCTGAGGATGACCCTATGGGAGACTGGTCTCCAGTCCAGGAGGAGAACCTACAGATCTTCTGTCAGTCTGGACACCAGGATGTGTGTGGGGTTTAAGAGTAAGCTTTTGGACTGATAACGGACAGGCTTTTTTAATATATAAACTTAATGTGTTTACAGTATGTACAGATATATTTCAGAACTATTCTTCACTTTTTTGAGTGAACGATGTGAAACATACTACTGTGTACCAGGCCAGTTTGATTCATATAACAAAAGCGCAGTTAATAATGTTCAAAATACAAAACTAAAAATATATTTTGTTAATATAGTAAAAAATTTTGTGCAAATAACTGAAGGTATCTAAATTTGTATAGAACAAGAAATGAAGTGTGTATAAATGTTAGTAATTAATCATGTTTTAGTTTGTATCTTTAATCTAATCTAATCTCTTTATTCCAAAGTTAAATGCTTAGTGTTTGTTCAATAAAACCCTAAAACTTGGATTCCTGACTCCTGTTTTTTTTAAGGAGTTTTTGAATGGAGTTTGACTGGAGGTCAAATTGTGGTAGAAAACACACAAGGCCGGTACAGTCCCAATGTTCTCACAGACTAATGGAGCTGTACCCCATTTCTGATATCCACACGTCAAAGCCAAATAGAGTCCATGGCTTGTGCTATTTTCTATAATGGCTGTAAGTTGCTGCTCTTCCTCTAGAAAATTCACACTCCATCTCGACAGTTTAACTAGCACAGCAAATCCTGAGGCAAAAATGCCAAGCCTTGATTCAGCAGTAAAGAGTACTTTATATCACTGTTGGAGAGTCCACCTGAGGAATGGCTCCAATTTACAGATGAAACAAGGGTGCTGTGTTCCTGATATATTAGAGGATATTGGTTCCTCTTTGTGTTTGTGTAGTGGGCTAGAAATAAGATGTATTAGTTAAAAAAGAGGCACCCCTCTTTTTTTTGCTTGTTAAAATTTAGTTTTTTTTTCATTTTTCTTCAAGATAATACACACCATTAAAAATCCGTGTTGGGAACAAGTTTATATGCTGTTTAATAGTTTATCCTGTAGATGGCATTTGGCACTGGCAGTGATAAGGAAATGCAGTGTTACGTTTGAGATGCGGAAGTGATTAGAAAGTAATTAGTTAAGCGTTTTTGTAGAAGCCAAACTGGGTAAGGATGTGTTGTTTAGAGTAAATGTTGATTGGAAATATTATTTTTGCTGTGTGGTTATGCAGGGAAGCAAGATGGCGAACTCCGGGGTAAGGAACGTGTTGCAGATGTAGAGCAACAGGTGACATGGATAACAGTGGAACTCTGAATGGACTTCAGTTAAATGTATAAGATTTACACTTGATTTATACTAGGATTGATATTCAGCAGCGGAAAAACACTCCTCATCTCATCCCAATTAACCCCCCCCCCCCAAAGAAGTCCTTTAATATCATTTAACACAACAAGAGTCATGTCAAAATCAATTTGTCACAAACCACACGCAAGCATGCAAGAGCTCCTGCATTTCCATGAGCTCTACTCTCCCTAAACGCCCACGCACCAATTAAATCCACACTATTTAAACCCTCACACATCTCCTTTTCCTCGCTCACTATTGAGGTTTCCTCCCTGAGCTCAGTACCCTGTTACTTTCCCTGCGATTTCCAAATTACTACTCTCCCGGTATTCGACTCCTAGCTCTCGTCCTCGCCTCTCATTAAAGTACTTCACCTCCACAAAACCTTCCTGACCCCAAGCTTTCGTCCAAAACAACGACTTCGCCTACAGCCATTGTACTTCGCCTCCTTGGAACCTTCCTGGCTGTCGACCCCTAGCTCTTGTCCAAGATCACGACTTCGTCCCTAGATTCAACACCGAACCACAAGGGATTTCCAGCAAAGCCAGGCACAGGGTTCTACCTTCTGTTGCTTCGAGCTACGTGACACAATTAATCAAAATGATGCCAAAAACATTGAGTCCTAAATCCATCTTCCTTATTATTCTAAAATATACATTACGATAGAGTGTTTGGATTTTTTTTTATTTTTAATATGTTGTGCCAAACAAAGGGCATCAGCTGAGAGTTTGTGTGTTAAAAGTCGTCTTTATTTCATATGCATATGGAAGTCTTGCTTTTAGGCACAAGACTTAAAAGACAACACTTACAGTGCTCTTTTATACAGTGAAACAAACGATACAAGATACACTCCCACATGACTCTCTACTTGCACTGTGGCTATGTATGGTCATTCTAGAAAGCTGACCAGTATATACGTATATTTTCTTTACTGCCAGCTTGTGTGACAAGCAGTCCCTTCTGCTGAATAGACCATTTGTTCCAGGAGAGGTCACTGGTCATTTCTCTGAGAACTATGCCAGCTATGCGTAAAGACCCCATCTTATCTTTTGAGACCAGACATACTGGGATGGATTTAGTAAAACACAAGTGAAAAGATACCAAGTTAATCTAAGTTATCTATAACTAGATATAATACAAACTTTTAGTGAAAACCTTTTAGTTAATTCCCTCAAATATGAAAATGAAAATTCAACTGTAGGAAAAATATGATTTCTTGTTCAAATAGATTTGGTTGTTTTCTCTGTGAGTTGCAGCATTTTGACATTATTGTGTTGAAGATACAGTACTTGGATTAGTTTTATTAAAGAACAAGAAAGTTTATATATTACTTCAATCCACTATTTTAACTAAATAAAATTGCTGTTTTTTCATTTTTCTGCAGCTCTCCAGTGTGGTTTGCCAGTACTCTCTGACCTGTCTGCTTACCAAGTGTCTTTTTTGACCCTGCCATCCTTACAGGTTAGTGCCATTTAGAGGAGCAGAGAGTTTTTCACTTACACAAGGTCATCAGAAAAGTTAAGAAAGAGAGGAGGCCATCCAGCCCATCTCCCATGAGGTAGTTCAAATTGAGTACAAATTGAAAAAGAATTTCTTCCTGTTTTAAATCCTCAATTTTAAATGCATATAATTTAAAGTACAGGATCTTTCACTTCAGCTTGACTAACATTTTTTCTTTCACATTCAGTAAGACCGAGGTCCTGACTCTCAGTAGTCGTTAAAAATTCCTGGGCATTTCTCACAAGAGTAGGGAGTTATCCTGGTGTCCGGGCCAAATTTCCCCCCTCGGCCTTTACCGTGGCCTCCAAATTGTACCCATGTATGATTGGCTTGCACTTGCCCTGCAATGGACTGACGCCCCGTCCAGGGTGTACCCTGCCTTGTGCTCGTTGCTTGCTGGGTAGACTCTGGCTTCCTGCAACACTGTTTGGTATAAAGCAGTTTAGTAAATGACATGACATGACATTCAGTTTGAAACAAATGGAGATGAGTTTGTGAACCATATGTCCTCAATAATTGTGTATTAACACTGTGTTACCCTGGTAGTCCTCAAGTACTCAGAGTATAAGAAGGGAGTTGAAATGCTGGCTTTTATCAACTAATTAGAAGTAGTATATGACTATTCAACAGTTTTTTGCAATAAGGAATTTTAGTTCACAGCTTGGGACAATATGTTCTTACAGGGCAAAATTTGTAGCAGTCAGGACTAAATAGTTTACTATTTGAATCTAATTTGTGTTCCAGAGGACTGCTCACACTATCACCTACAGGCAGTTTGCTGGAGATACCTAAGAATTCTTAATAAAGAATCAGTTTTGGTTATTGATTGAGTGATGAAATATATATATATATGAGTTTTGGGGATTATGTGCCCGCTACAAAGTGTTCATTGTTTGCATTCATTGACCTGTTTAATACATAAATTACCCCTAATACACTACACAGACATTCTAACCTTTCTTTAGGTTTAGTTTTCAAATATAAATACCACTCTTGCATGTGTGCAAGACCTATTTAATTTAGTGCTGGGGATTTCTAGTAAAAAAAAATAGTCACCAGTGTAAAAGACAGAAGCAGCAGGAAACAATTTAAATATCACCTTGTAAGCCTCCAAACTGATTTGATCCCTTGCTTTTTTGGTTAATTATTTTCCACAGTAACCATGTTTCCAAAATTAATTTATCGGCATTAAGAAGATAAATACTCATGTACCGTGTGAAAGTCCGCATTGTCTTCTGCTTATGAAGAATGTGTGCTGTTTCTGTGCTTCAGTGGCTCTGTCAAGGAAACAATGTACTGTATGATATCAGGAGAAAATTCTACACATCTAGAAGACACAAGGACACAGGCACCCACGAACAAGCTGGTCTAGATCAGATTAGAGAGAGTTACAGACTTACTCATAGTAATGTGATTATGTAACTGAGGGCTCAGGTGGCACAAAAGAATAGGACACAGTTGGTCTTGTGGGAATTGAGTCTGGATCTCCTCATTCAGGCTGTATATCTCCAACAAAAGACGGATAGTCATCTTATCTGCCCATATCTGTTAATCGGCGCTGGTAACTTGACTGTGACTGTATTCAGCTCATGAAAGGAAGATTGAAAGTGGCCATACTAACAGCCACATGTTGCCATCAAGTTCTAGCTGTCTGAAGTGTCCTCGGATGTAAACACAGCAATGACCACTGTGGCTTTCCAAACACCTGAGAACCTGTTCAGAGCCACAGTCCTCCTCCCGCTGATGATCACCTGGCTGGGGCACTTCAGAGTTCACAGTGTGAAAAAAGCAGATGGGTCCCACAGTGCACATGTTCTTAATAGCAGTGGTAGCGTGAATTGAAAATTATATATACTTTTGGCCATGGACACATCTGTAATCAAAAGAGGTTTAACTACAGTAGACTTCATGATAAAAGCATCTGTCTCTTTCAGTTCCCTTTGAAGACTTTAGAGTTCTCAACTCACTTAATACTTCACAAAAATTTCACAGCTCACTTATCACAGAGTGACATGACAAACACCTCAAAGATAAAAGAGCTCTCAAAACAAATTGGCAGCACAGTGGTACAAAGGCCCCGATCATGAGAAGGCAACTTCAGTTTTTTGAGTACAGTCACATCCATCATTAAGAAGTGGAATGTGTGTCATAGCTCCCAGACTTCACCTGCTGTAGATCAGGCCGCATTCACAAATGAGCAAAGGGACCGGCAGAAAACGTGTCAGGAAAATCAGCAGAAGGCTTTGAAACATTTGTACATTTCTGTTGCTAAATTGGTAAAATATTCACATAGTCCTAATAACTTAGTGCAAGGGCATTTGTCCATTCCATACCTCACATAAAACAATAGATTGATACAGTAGATTGCATTCAGAAAAAATCACAGCCCTTTTTGACAGTTTAATCTCTTAGTAGTTTTCAATTGGGGGATAAGAGAAGGGTGTCCTTCAGGAAGACAATGAGTTGTGAAATACTGTGTATGTTGACATTAGGAAGAATACATTTCATACTGTACGTGTAAAAGAACAGAGATAGCGAATGGAAGTCTGGGTTAAGGTGTTCTTTAGGATTAAAATGCTTAACAGGCAGAAATAAAATACTAATCTACACTTAATAACTACAAAGAAGCTAGATCCCTAGAAGAATAAATTAGAAAAATTAATTGCCCTCAGTAGCAAAAAAAACATGTTTGTACTTCGATCTCCTTAAAGATTAAGGGCAATAAATTCTGCAAAAAGATACTGAATGATGAATTCCCATTAACAGATTAAGGTCTGCCTGTTCCTTCTGTGAAAAATGTCATGTGCCAGAAATGTCAACATTTGTATGTGGAACAAATCTTCAGGTACTGTAGGTGGCTTGTCTTGTCTGAGGTAGGAGTAAAGTGGTCTGAAGTACAGATAAATGCAGCAGAAGTCTGGTATAGATAAGATAGGTATATGATACGACATGACTCCTTTGATCTATCGGAGAGAATAAAATCGGATGAGTTTCCCGGACACATGGTCAAACTGTAAGAGAAGCCAATAACCTCACAGTTGCATCTCTATCCAGTATTGTCCTTGACCGGCATCTAAATTTGGAGGTACATCTCCTATTTGACAGTATCTAGATTTAACTGAAGGATCCTTTTAATATCTTTGGAATCGAACTGTTACTGTGTTTAATTTGAGCAAATGATTATTTCCATGTCTTGTCAAGATCTTCTGTATATTAAAACACTGAAGTGGTATTAAATTGTCCCTTGGGAAAGGGAAAAACAATACATTTTCAGTCATTATTTCTCCATGTTATGTGCAGAACATTTACAATGTTGAGGAATTAAGAAAGTAGAATTTAAAGTGACTCAGAAAACAGACCTTTGGAACCTGAGCTTATACAATCAGTCGGTCAGTATTTTAAGCAAACATAATTTGATTATATAGCTTTCTAACCTGGAATCATAACTGTTTAAAAAATCATAAACGTGCCAATAACATCTTTTTTTCACTTCAGTGTGAAAGATAAGATAGGCTTTTTTATAGCACACCTTGTATTAGAAAAGGAAACTTTTCACAGCCAATCTCAGGGCACCAACATTTCTTTTATCTCCCTATTTCTAATTAAATATATTTTTGCTTAATTGCATTTCTAATGAAACAATGATTAATGAGTTATGTGTTTATATGTTATGTTTAAATTAGGTGTTGACAGAGATGGATTTCTATTATCAGGTAAGGAGAAATATATCACTGAAACCAGAAGAAACATTGTGAGGCTCGGTCAGTAATTTACTGAAAGAATCTGAAATTGATACAGTACATTTTTAGAGTGCTTTGAGGAGTGTTAGGAACCAATCATACACAGCAATGTACAGTCTCATACATGGTTTCTGAATACTGTGGAGCAATACTATATATGTGGAACCTATTTTGCGTGTTTTATTTCCTTACGGGATGTACAACTGTTTAGATGTATACAAGAGACATTACAAATTGCTCTTTTATATTAATTAATTTGCAAAAAGAAGAGTATAACAATATTCTTTAATGAAATTTGAACTTTGCATGGAGCAATATTATTGCATATGTATTGCAATGTATAAATAGGGGACAAAGTCGATAGAAAAATATTAACAGTACCAGTGGGTTTTGTGAGTGCAATTTATTATTTTTTCATTTATAAAATAAATGTTCCATTTTGTAATGTTCTATTAAAAACAGGAACAGGACATACCAAGGAAACCATGTACTGTACCACAGTGTTTAATGAGGCACGTGGGCCGAATACCTGGACATTGTCGCATATCGAGTTATAAAGAATTCAAAGCAGGTCTTCCAAATGAGCCCGAAGGGCTACGAGTCCGAGAAGGGTGAGGCAGAACAGTAGTCGGGAGTTCCAGGTGAGGCGGTCAAATCCAGGTAGTGAAAACAGAGAGGCAAACAAATCAGAGCGGGGCAAGACGAAAGGGAAGTCGAAAGGGATCGAGGCGAGAAGAGTCTTCATTGTAGTTGTCAAAGACAAAGGTGAGCTCAGGAGGCAGATGAATTCCTAATACCGAGCGAGGACTAGGAGGGTTTAAATAGTGAAGGAAGAGGAGATTAAATAATGAGGATCAATTGATGTGGGTTGTGCTCGTAACAGACATCCAAAACTACATTTTCCAACCTCCCACACAAGTTAAAAAATTCTGTGAATTTGCAAATTGAAATATTAAAATGACTACATACAATTACTACACAAAGACATATGATCATTAGACTAAGAAAAACACATTTTAAATGAAGCTGTGCACTGTCCAAAACTGTGGTATGCTTTTTGTTAAAATGAAATCTGATGTTCTTTCTAGATGACTGCATCTGTAATGCAAAAATGTTCCAGCACGCACTCTTTCTGGCAGAAATGGCCTCTATATGGCTGGAAGTGGAAACCCACCAGTGTGCTTATGTTTAATCTCCTCTATAGTTTGAGTTAAGCGAGTGTTAAGTGGGTTTGAATGCTGTGTCCTTTCATTGTTGCCAACACAGCTGTTCACCCAATTAAAAGGACATTGTTACATGCACTTTGGGAATGTTGCACTGTGGCTATCTGAAATGCACAGCTGCAGCTGCTGACAGGTAGAGATCCTGATTTTCAGAGGCTGGCAAGGATGCCAGAGTGGAGGATGAAAGAAGGTCACCGGAGACCAGAGGCTGAGAGAGAGGAGAAATGGAGAATGGAATCTAGTTCTTTTGAAAGCATTAGTTATCTGCATAGCAATGGAGTTAAAAAGGTATTGGATGGGCTTTGGTATTTCTGGGAGATGTCAGGGTCCAGGTCAGGAGTTTCAAGTGTTTAGCTTTCTAGTTTCTGGCAGATGAAAACAGGAAACACCCAGACAATAGAATCAAGAGTCCTCTATAATACTAGGGGGTATGGTTGAATTAACTTTCTTCCTTTTTACTCGTTATACTGTAGCTATGGCATAACTGCAACAGGCCTAAGTAAGATATATTCTAAAAGACTTCAGAAACTCAAAATGTTATATTTAGGCTCAAGTTATAAAATTACTATAATTACATTTATTGAAGATAATTTTAAGTAAGTTCTGTCTAGAAAAGTACCCAAGCAAAAGGCAAATGCAAATTGCTTATTGCCTTAGGAAGTACACAGATTACAAATGTTTGGTGTGATCCTATTGCTTGTTTTTGAATATTGGGGAAGATTATCACTTGAAGAATGTGTTGTGTGAGATCCAGACTTTGGAGATGATCTGACATTTTTCAAGAGTGCAAGTACATCTGTTGAAGACTAGAGATGGTGCGTAGCATATCAAACTTTGCTTCCCTGGTTCAACAGAGCTCTTCTCTACTTCCTCTTGTTTCTTGGATTCGTCTCTTACTGAGTTGTTTACTTTCTGTTTTTGGTTCTTTTCCGTGATATTCATTAGCTGCAGACAAACAATTTTTGCTTGGCTAGTTTAAATTTAACATTAAAATACACTGCCTCCAGAATGGACTGGATGAAATGTTGGAAAGTTCCCATGCATTTGTTAAAACATTAAACTTTTTATATGTGATTGTAACAGGTATGATATTCAGATTTCTGAACTACTTGTTGTTGTTTTTTTTTCCTTTTACTTGTTATCAAACACTGCTTAATTCTTTCTATTCTTTCTTAAAGATAGATAGAAAAGACTTTATTGATCATGAGGGGAAATTGAGGTTAATTAAAGCCTCAATTAATTTGAGGGAAATTAAGGCCATATGTTATGCAATATTATAGTAAGCATACACTTTTTTGTGGGAATGTCACCACATCGAGCACCTCATTCAATCTTTTACCAATAGAAGCAGTCACAATACTATTTTCTTGGTGTGAATTTCAAATTTTCTAATTGGTGTTTTTCCTCATTTCACCACTAGATGTATCGATTGCTATTTCAAGACCCTTAATCCATGTGGCTTGGATTATTCCCTCAAATCAAAATCTTTTTGATCATTGCTTTTTGCAAAGTGAACTGTTTCATTTAGTATATTGTAAATACGTCTTTAAGACCAATTAAGTGATATTTACGAGAGTTCACTACAGTTTTGTGTTTCTTGGAATTCAGTAGAGTTGGTTACAATGTTTCTGTATCTTCCCACACTATTGCTTTATTATCAACAAAATGAAAAAAATGTACTTCTGGGACATGTGGGTAATTATTAGGAACATTTCCCCAGTTTTTAAAGGATCTAATCTTTTGGAAGGAGTTTTTGCACACCTTCCCATCTTTCTGAACCTTCTACTCTGTTACTGGGACAGTAGACATCCTCTTCTTGACTGGAGAGGTGCCATGCTTAATTAGCATTCCTACATGGCAGGAGATTGTATAATGCTGTCTCTTATATTTCCTTGATAAGTAGGTTTATAGTACTTATTGCCTTGTGAAGTCACAAGAAGAGCAGACTTTATTCCTAGATGTCACTTAAGTGGGAAAAGTATACAGACCTGTCTGTTGGCAGCACATGAACAGATTAGCAGATAGTATGTCTTACAGATCAGTGGACAAATAAATGAGGAAAATAGAGAAAATAGCTTGGCTGTAGATAACAAGACAAGGACAAGAACACAGAGTTGCAGTGTACTGTATCAGTACAGCTTCCCTGACAGCTAAATCCCTCTGGAGAGTGCTGGTGTTTAACACTGACGTATCGGGTGACCAGTGTCTGAGCTATGCAGATGTGGATCATTGTGTCCTCTAGTGGCCATCTGAGGTAACTGCACTCATTTGTACTAAACACCCTTTCCCTCACTGTCCCAATCTGTCTTACTTTGCTGGAGTGCTTTATAAAATCATGTTTTTTGTGTTATATAGTATTATTAATAGCAATTTTTATTTAGCTAATTTTATCTCTAAAGACATGAAATTGAAATTAAATATTGAGTCAAGATCTCCCCTTCTCATTTTGAAATATGGCCCTTTTTCTTCAGGAGAAAAAAAGTATTGATAATAAAGTAGAGATGGGTAATAGATTCCTACAAAGGCTGTGTTACCCAAAGACTTCTGCAAAACAGGTTCACAGACACAACCAGCCACATAGAAAGAGAACATACAGACAGTTACACACATACAGACAGTAATGACCAAGCATGGATGACCATTGATCATGATAGCCAGGCTTAGCTAAGTGCATCCCCCTTTGGGAGCTGTCTCTTATCAAAGGAAACCTTAAATCAGCCTGCATGAATAGTTTCTCTGTGGCTGCACCACAGAGATGAACAGAGATGGGCCTCATTTGGGAAGCTCAGAAACACTTAATTCTTTCTGATTAATAAGCCTCGCCGCTACAGTGTAGTGGGCTCGAAATTAGATGTATTTGTTAAAAAAGAGGCACCCCTCTTTTTTTTTGCTTGTTAAAATTTAGTATTTTTTTAAATTTTTCTTAAAGATAATACACACCATGAAAAATCTGGTTTGAGAACAAGTTTATATGCTGTTTAAAAGTTCATCCTGTAGATGGCATTTGGCAGTGGCAGTGATAAGGAAATGCGGTGTTACGTTTGAGGTGTGGAAGTAATTAGAAAGTAATTAGTTAAGCCAGTGTAGAAGCAACACTGGGTAAGGATGTGTTGTTTAGAGTAAATGTTGATTGGAAATATTATTTTTGCTGTGTGGTTATGCAGGGAAGCAAGATGGCGAACTCCAGGGTAAGGAACGTGGTGCAGATGTAGAGCAACAGGTGACATGGGTGGAGTTGATGATAACAGTGGAACTGTGAATGGACTTCAGTTAAATATGTAAGATTTACACTTGATTTATACTAGGATTGATATTCAGCAGTGGAAAAACACTCCTCATCTCATCCCAATCATACCCCCCCAAAAGAAGTCCTTTAATATCATTTAACACAACAAGACTCATGTCAAAATCAATTTGTCATAAACCACACGCAAGCGTGCAAGAGCTCCTGCATTTCCACGAGCTCTACTCTCCCTAAACGCCCACGCACCAATTAAATCCACACTATTTAAACCCTCACACATCTCCTTTTCCTCGCTCACTATTGAGGTTTCCTCCCTGAGCTCAGTACCCTGTTACTTTCCCTGCGATTTCCAAATTACTACTCTCCCGGTATTCGACTCCTAGCTCTCGTCCTCGCCTCTCATTAATGTATTTCGCCTCCACGAAACCTTCTTGACCCCAAGCTTTCGTCCAAGACGACTTCGCCTACAGCCTTTGTACTTCGCCTCCTCGGAACCGTCCTGGCTGTTGACCCCTAGCTATTGTCCAAGACGACGACTTTGTCCCTAGATTTGACACTGAACCACAAGGGATTTCCAGCACAGCCAGGCACAGGGTCCTACCTTCTGTTGCTTCGAGGTATGTGACACAATTAACCAAAATGATGCCAAAAACATTGAGTCCTAAATCCATCTTCCTTACTATTCTAAAATATACATTACAATAGAGTGTTTGGATTTTTTTTATTTTAAATATGTTGTGCCAAACAAAGGGCATCAGCTGAGAGTTTGTGTGCTAAAAGTCGTCTTTATTTCATATGCATATGGATATGGAAGTCTTGCTTTTAGGCACAAGACTTAAAGATAATGCTTACAGTGCTCTTTTATACAGTGAAACAAACGATACAAGATACACTCCCACATGACTCTCTACTTGCACTGTGGCTATGTATGGTCATTCTAGAAAGCTGACCAGGACATTTATTTTCTTTAATGCCAGCTTGCATGGCAAGCATCCCCTTCTGCTGAATGGACCATTTGTTTCAGGAAAGGTCACTGGTCATTTCCCTGAGAACTACGCAAGCTATGCGTAAAGACCCCATGTGACTATCTTATCTTTTGAGACCAGACATACTGGAACGGATTTAGTCAAATCTAAGTAAAAAGATACACAGTTAACAAGATATAATACAAACTTTTAGTTAATTCCCTCAAATATGAAAAGTAAAATGCAACTTACTGATGGAAAAACATGATTTTTTGTTCAAATAGATTTGATTGCTGTCATTGTCAGTCCTACTATTTTGGCATTATTTTGTTGAAGATACAGTACTTGGATTAGTTTCATCACAAGAACAAGAATGTTTAGATTTTCCTTCAATGCACTTTTTTAACAAAATGAAATTGCTGTTTTTTCAGTTTTCTGCAGTTCTCCATTGTGGTTTGCCAGTACTTCTGACGCTTGTGATTCAGCCCCTGTTCCTCACTGGGAGAAGGAGAACCTGCAGACAATTCTCTGACCAGTCTGCTTGCCAAGTGTCTTTTTTGACCCTGCCACCCTTACAGGTTGGTGCCAGTTAGAGGAGCAGAGAGTTTTTCACTGACACAGGGTCATCAGAAAAGTTAGAAAAGAGAGAAGGCCGTCCAGCCCATCTGCAATGAGGTAGTCAGCCGTTCAAATTGAGTACGAATTGAGTAGACAAATTGACAAAGAATTGCTTCCTTTGCTCAATTTTAAATGCATTTTTTCTTTTACACTCAGTAAGACTGAGGTTCGGAAAGAGATGATAAGCCAAGGTCCTGACTCTCAGTGGTCATTAAAAATCCCTGGGCATTTCTCACAAGAGTAGGGAGTTATCTTGGTGTCCGGTCCAAATTTTCCTCCTCTGCCTTTACCGTGGCCTCCAAATTATCCCCATGTGTGATTGGCTTGCACTTGCCCTGCGGTGGACTGACGCCCTGTCCAGGGAGTACCCTGCCTTGTGCTTGTTGCTTTCCAGGTAGACTCTGGCTTCCCACGACACCATGTGGTATAAAGCAGTTTAGTAAATGACATGACATGACATTCAGTTCAAAACAAATGGAGATGAGTTTGTGAACTGTATGTCCTCAATAATTGTGTATTAACACTGTGTTACCCTGGTAGTCTTCAAGTACTCAGAGTATAAGAAGGGAGTTGGAATGCTGGCTTTTTTCAACTAATTAGAAGTAGTATAATAACTATTCAACAGTTTATTGTAATAGGGAATTTCAGTACACAACTTGGGACAATATATTCTTAAAGGGCAATATTTGTTGCAGTCAGGACTAAATAGTTTACCATTTGAAATGGAAATCTAATAAGTAAATTGATTCTTAAAATGTAGAGAGCTATGCAAAAAATATATTGGTGCTTTTAGAAAATATATTTTAAGGATGTAACTGCTGTGCTACAGTACGTGCAGATTTTTAGAAAACAGTGCGTCAAAGTACACTGTTTAGGTAACTTTAGAAGACAATGTACGAAAACAATATATGCTGTCTGGGTCGTTAGATTAGCCGAAAGTAACTGATAAGCTTTGAATAACGAATCTAGTGGTGCTTCTTCTTTCGTTTTATGATATAATTTGTTTGGACCAGGGGTGTCCGGTTTGTGGATTTTGGGGAGGAGGTAAAATTGAGATACCTGCGGATGTTCCATGATGAGCCGGTTCACCTCCTGGGGGAGCTCATTACTGCTGATAAGAAGAGAAATGGTGGATACCACTTCCTTTTGGTAGTCAGTGGTAGGGTCCTGTTGGAGAGGGAGGTAGGCAGAAGTGTCAGTTAGTTGTCTAGAGGCTTCAATGATATATAGATCCTTACGCCACACCACAACAGCGCCTCCTTTGTCCGCTGGTTTGATGACGATATCATCCCTGTTGCGGAGAGACTGGAGTGCCAGATTTTCTCCTTGGGTGAGGTTAGACCTATGTTTACTGGGTATAGAGAGTGCCTTGGGAGCTTGATTAGTGCATTGGTTGATGAAATAATCAACTGGTGGAAAACGGCCAGAGGGGGGAGTCCAACAGCTCTGTTTGGGATTAATGTTGTTAATGACATCAATAACCGGGTTGTTATCAGGTGCCTGTGAAGAGGAATTGTCGGCAAAATGTGCTCTGAGATGGATCCTGCGGTAAAAGTGGTTGAGGTCGACATTGGTCTGGGGGATGTCCAGCTTCCTGGGAACTGGTACAAAACTGAGCCCTTTGCTGAGGAGGGATCGCTCATCCTGTGAAAGGGAAAGGTCAGAAGGTATGGTGACAACAAATTTAGGGTTGGTAAGGGTGTTGATGGTTTTCTTCTGTAGAAGATTACTGAGTTTTTTGTCCTTCTCTGTAGTGAGAAACTGGTAGAGTTTAGAGTTGAGAGATCTAATGAGGTTAGTTATGAAGGGAATATGATGTGGAGCTGTCAGCCATAGAAATTCCTTAGCCTCTTTGATGTTGTTGTCGGAAAGGATAATCTGTTTTTTGAGGTAGAAAATGGTAGAGAGCATTAGTTTCCTAGAAAATAGTTTTAGAAGTCTCTGAGTGTTACTCTGGGTGGTATCAGAGTCAAAAGAAAAGGTATTAAATTTAAGGCGAAATGTGTATGCAGTATGTACACCTTCATGAGTGTTATGTCAGCTTGTCTAATCATTCCAAGGACATATCATCCATCCTTATTTACCTCACTATTCATCAGTCACCCCTCTCTTTGATGACTTGTAAGAGGGGTAGAATACTTGTGATGATGCCAGTTTTACTAGTTTGTCATGGTCATTGTTATGACCCCAGGTTATCCCAGGATATAGGGGTGTAACGTTAAAACTATCTGGAGACTGGAGTTTTTTTTTCAACAGTACACAATAACGACAAAACAAGAAAATCAGGTGGAAGCTTGATTTACTAAACATAAGTGAGTACGTGAAATATAAGACTGTTTACAATATTTACATACTGTACAAACTCACGAAGACAACACGGGGAAAAGGAACATGAGCGGTGCCAAAGAAAAGAAAATATAAAAACCAAACTAATCTAACTAATATAGTGCGGTCTAACCTATCTAACCCAAACAAAACACAAACAAAATGGTCTTCAGCATCTAGGGATGCCCTAACTAACCTACACTAACTAGCAAAACCTAAATACAAGGGTGGCACTTGCCCTAAATCTTGTGTGTCTAGACAGTCGAAACCAAACCTACGTGTGTGCAAAGTGTATGTCACGTGATGTTCTTACCCGTTCACTTTTTCCCCGCAGGACACACAAAATCACAATCAACAACAAATGCATATCAGCAGCAAATTGAAAGGTGACTAATATTAACAGTGATGGGGAAAACTGGAAACCCACTGACATTCAAACAAACTAGCCAATTATTAGGAAAAAGCTATAATTGGTGAAAAAAAAACAAGAAATGAAGAGAAGTAGACAAGGGGGGGGTCAAAACTTCTGTTTTTAAACTTGTGGTCGTGGTTCCGATTGCCCGGGGGTAAGGTGGTGAAGGCATGGCTAATAAAGAATGGCAGAAAGATGTACCAATGATGAACAGGGTACCTGTACAGAGAAAGTGAAGGGGAGAGAGAGACGAAAAGAGAAAGAAACAAATACACACACAAACACGTACAGGGAAGTAACAGTCATTGTCTGTCTGGTGTATTTCTTGTTTAAACACTATCACCTTTGTCATTTTTAGTTTTTAAAGCACTCTATTGTCTTGATTGGACTATTATGAGCATTTATATCGTATAATTTAATTTTATAGTTCAATTCCATCTACTATTTTACTTATTATGTTTGTTCTATTTTATTTTTGTTTAGTTCATTGTCACCAGCCTTGCCTTTTATAACCTGGGGAGGCTTCGATTTGATGAAGCCTTTTAATTTTTTTCCTCATCTTTTTCCCAAACTGCTTCAATCTACAACTATATTACACCATAGCATTAACATTATATACTCCCTGAAATATAACCTCAGTTAAATTTACAGAAATTACATATTTTAGATTATTAAGCATGCAGGACTGTCCCTGGAACACATCTAATTCAGGTACATTTCCTATACCTACAGGCTCAAAAACTCAGTGCTGAGTGACTTGACATATTTGTTGTGAATAAACTCATGACTGTAGTTATATCCAAATGCAAACATCAGTCTGCTTATCTGCCTAAATTCACTACACTACATCTGCCCCTGTATGAGCCACACACTCCTGACTAACAGCTACAGATGCCAGATAACCAACAGTGTTGAGAGTGCTGCTAGCCGACCTGTCCAAAGCTTTTGAACGAGTGGATCTTTCTAGGCTCCTGCAGCATCCAGTTGATAATAAATTATGTCCCAGGCTACTCGTCTGGTTACATAGCTGTTTCATTGGAAGAAAGCAGGAAGTTACAGCTAATGACTCTTTTACCCTCTGGTCAGAGGTAATGTTTGTTGTGCCCCATGGGGGTGGGGTTTCTCCATATCTATTCCTCCTCCAGATTTCCACCCAAAAGACTGTCCTTAGTGACACTCTGGACTCTGGACATAGATTGTGACACTCTGGACAACATGATGTTGGGCTGCCCCAGGCTGTCCCATTGGATCAGTATTCAAGGTGATACAGTATGTTCATGTACATGGTGGCTAAGCAGCTAGACAAGTGGGTCACATTCAGTAACACACTGCTGAATGGAAAAGTGTCCCAAGAAAAAATGGCAACTTTTGCAAGACATGCTTTCCAACTTTCAAAAAGACCCATAACAGTTTGATCTGCACCCTGCAGACAGATCATTCATTCGTGTCGTAATGTCAGCTAGAAACATTAGTTTTGTAACCCATTTTATATCATACAGTTCAGGTAGTTTTTGCCTTTTTTTGACAAAATGATCTTGATTACATGAAGGCATCCCTGCCAAATCCTTGCCATGGCTTAGCCAACAAACTCTGCTGTATGATAATAATAATTGCTTACACTCACTGTATATTGCTGTTTTCTGGACACTCCACTCAAAGCTCATTGATGCGCTGGCAGCCATAGTGCACCAGTACACTCCCCATACACCAGCTCTCAGTGCTGAGGAGAGCAGAGTGATGTAGCCAGTTCAGAGAGATTATTAGGAGGCCATCGTTGGTAAAGGCCAAAGGACGCCGGGGTAACACCCCTGCTCTTTTTAAGAAATGCCCTGGGATTTTTAATTACCACAGAGAGTCAGGACCTTGGTTTTACATCTCATCCAAAGGATGGTGCCTGTTTTACAGTATAGTGTCCCTGTCACTATACTTGGGCATTAGGTCCCACACAGACATCAGACACCCCTTCCAGCAGTAGCCGTGGTTTTTCCCAGGAGTCTCCCCTCCAGGTACTGACCAGGCTCACACCTGTTGAGCTTCAGTGAGCTGCAAGGTAATGTGGCTGCTGGTATAGAGGAATGTCCTTGCACACACTGTCCATCTCCTGACGAACAGATTGAAACTGAGTCAAGGGAGATCGAGCAATAAGAAAATAAACTATTTTCACCTCCGTAATCATCACATTATTAAGCTAGTTATTCAAAATCTTGGCACAATGATTTTCCTGATGTGTAATACAATGAAAATCTACCGTGGGGTGGCCAATGTGATCCACGATGATCTTAATGAGTCTCCTCAGTTTTCTTACCATGGCAGCCGTCAAAGAAAATATTTCCTTCATATCATTCCCTCTTTCCTCAAAATGATTAATAATCTTCTGAGCTGTATCTTCAGCTCTTCTCAAATTCCATCTCAGTCACAGTATTTCATAATATTTGACAATGCCGTTTCATTGTTTATATTCACACACTCATCAAGTGCAACACAAAATACTTTTATATTTTTAATGCCAATGTCTGTTGTTTGTTAACATTTTTAGACATTTCACTTATTTGTTTCTTCATTGATCTAGCAGACACAGGTGAACACTTAATTCTAGAGATGATCATCTCCTTGTTAGGCAATCTAATTAAACATCAGAACAAATAAGAAAAGCTTTATTATATTTGCCCCATCTGTAAATGATTTTCCATGTTTCACAACATTTTGTCTGACTTTGTCATTTTAAAGGTGTTGCTTTGTTTTCTGTGCCTTGCTGTGGCCTGTTTGATAGACTCAGCCTTGTCCAACTCATCCTTGAAGTGTTTGTCCTGTTTTGTCTGAAAATGTTGCTGAAAATTTGATGTTTGACAAATGATGCTCTCACATTCTAAAGCACAAACAATATGGACGATATGTTGAACAAATCCATATTCTTCTCTCCAAATACGCAAACATCTGACTTAGATTTCTTCTTGCAACTGTCATTTTGTGCAAAATGTTTGCGTTTACACTTAAGTCTGATGTTATCAGCGGCACAGATTGTGAGGTTTGCTGTGAAAACAATTTCCTAACTCCACTACAAATAATGCAATAAATAAACCAAGTGAATCATTTTTTTTTCTGTGGCAAAGAACTTTCATTAGGATATATGTTGCCGGGAATTACAGTCGAGCACAGATTTAATTGTTTCTAAACTTAATATCTTTGCTGCCCATTAGACTTTTATTACACATGCCATTTTCTTTGCACATGCTGTTAAAAATCCCTTTGTGTGCCAGTAATGTCATGCATGCTGTAGGTCAACGACTGGTTTAGGGGTTTCATTTAATGCATTAACCTGAAGGTCTTTTTGAGACCTGTAATAGACTGTTAAAACTGTAAATGTTTAAATATGCATTAGCTCATAAAACGTTTCATATTAACTCATTAGTGGTTTTATTTGTACCTAAAATATTGACATATGAAATATTATCCTATATTAAAGGGGAACTGCAATGCTATTTTTACATTTCAATTTTATAATGAATCTGCAATGATGAGTACATTTCAAACACAACAAAGCTACCAGGTACACAATATCATGTGCCATAACATAATTTCCCATTTATATCGCAAAAGAGATGAAGTTTCAATGTATGCATAGTGCCATATCGCCATCATTGTCTGTGATTCAGAATGAGGCAGATTTTCAATGACGAAAAAGTGTCCCAGTGTTACATTGTAAACATGCTTTAGAGCAAGCAAATTTTGCTACCATATTAATTTAAAATATTTTCACAAAATGTGCACATTTTTTTTAGATTCTTTTAAGTATTCCAAAAAAGAACAATCTGCCAACCAACTAAAACATACGCATATTCATTATTAGGTTTTGGCTTACAGCGACTAGTGAGCAGGAAGGGCCAGTTTTACATCACAATCCTCGCAAACTCTTGCTCTCGCCAGTGGTGAGACCAGCAGATTCTCGTCTTCCTTCACCAACATGGCAACCATGCAGTACTTTCACAAAATTCATTATTTTGAACTGAAATGTGTAGAATTTTACAATACTGTCAATTTATTTTGATACCAAGAGTTAAAACCCTGTCTGAGAACTTGGGACTTCAGTTCCCCTTTTAGATCTGAGTGAGGTGTGGATCAATATTGCAGGTGGGGTCATGATTTTGATTGGGAGCAAGTGGGAATTAAATAGAAAGAAAAGTTCCACTAAGGGCTCTACATTCAGACACATCTTTCTACAGTCTTCTTCATCCCACTGTGTCTCACCTTTCCCGTGATAAAACTTTGATGAGAAATATAAGATGCCTTATCTTGTGAGAAAAGCTTCCCCTCTCATTTTCTTGTCTCGCAGGTTGAAACCTGCTCCTCACTCTCTTGTTCCCCTTTAACTTTGTCTCTTTCTTTCTCTTGTCTGTTCTCCATCTGTCTCAATCACTGTCTTCACAGCAGTAATGCCAGCCAGACCCTTTTCTGTAGTGCTGCTCAGTCAGTAGAGGAGTGGCTATTCAACAGTAATACCAGAGGGGAGTGAGGAGCACTCTGCTTCAACAGTGTGGACAGTGTTGCACACACCTTTTCCCAAAACTCTCAACTCTAAAATATCAGTGCTTTCCCAGACTACAGGAGAGAGTGTGCCTGTGGCTCCCTGGGAACACAGTGTGCACTTTGAGGAATCAGTAATTTGCAATGAAACTGACTCCGAGACAATAGATGTGTTCTAGATATTAAGTTAAAAAGGATCAGCTGGTGATTGGGATTTCTCAAAGCAAGATTCAGATCACTCCAAATAGTGTCCAATGAGAAGTGTATCCATGATAGACACGTCATTTCCAGCTGTTATAGATCCTTAAGGATTTATATCATGATCTAAGTACAAAGAGTAACATTAGGACACTAAGCTGTGTCTCTTGCATCTATTATCTTACATAAGGGGTGACCCAGAGTTCCATGTCCCAGGTAACACCATAAAAACACACAGCAGACAGAAGTAACAAAGAATGAAACATTTTGTATATTATCCCTAACAGTGGCAGATGTAAATGTTATTTCCCTTATTCAACAATTGAAGAAAAAGAGAAGGGCATCCATCCGATAAAATACAAGTTTTTATGAAAAACTGGACAGTGTGAACCCCATGTAGTCTGATTTTAATATGTCTTTCCACTAGGCACCACACTGTAATTGGGTACAAAACAATGGGGTTTCATTGTCATTCTTTAAAAGTCAATTTTCTAAAGTTGTATCTCATGAAAATACCCAGATTTTTTCCAGTGCTTTTCCAGTGCTACTCCAGTGTCTTCTACTGAAACTGGGGGAACAAAGACAGCACATTCTGCATGAAGGTTTTATAAAGCCAGGTCCAAGGGTCTCAAAACCTTTTCAAAATCTAAAATTATACGGCTACTTATGGGCAGTTATAGACACACAGTTATAGTTTTATAAGCAAATAGTAAAAGAGATGTTATCTTCTGGCAGCTCAGTTATAAATTTCTTAAAGATCAGAGTTTGCAATCCACTTTTTTCTTTGTAGTCCACAATTTCTTCCAATATGTGGCCTTTTTGAGAGGTTTGAGGTGCCTGAAATGTATGAGCAATAAGTAGGCATAGCATAAACCCTCATTTCATACACCACAGCTGTCACACACCTCTCTCACTTTTTCTGTAAACTTAGTAGCCTTGATTTGTATTTCCATCAGTACAATTGGTGATGTTACTGAACTGACAAGGTTTTCTTAGCCTTTCAAAATAAAATTAAAATAAAATTATGAAAATGTCCATTATTATTATCAGTGAGCTACTGGCAGTGACACTGACAAGCCAGACCTGTGCAGCGTATACACAGAGTGGCATCAGAGTGAGGAGCCAGGGAGGTTGTGTATTTGTTTTTTATAACAGAAAGTGTGTTGAGTCTCAGCACGAGTGGGATGTGATGAAGAGAGACTCGGGGTTGTTAATGTGAGAGGTCTGAGTGTGGGAGTGAGTCTCTGGAGACTGTGTGTGAGACTTAGTCTGGTGGCTTTAAGTGAGGACGTCAGAGGCTGGAGGTGGACCTGGAAGTCGGAGTGCTGACTGGCCGTGAGGGGACCAGTGAGTGTCATGTGGGAGCAGGAGGCTCCAGATCAGGGAAAGAGCAGGAAGCTGCTTGTGGTGACTCGGAGCAGAGGGTGCCATCTCCCTGGAAGGGACCAGCCGGAGGGCGTGCGAGAGGTGAGGCTCAGTGAGTCCAGAAATCTGCGACAGAAGGGCTTGGCTCGGTGAGGGACCTACATTATGATCTCGGAGGACATCAGATAGAAAGGCCAGTGGAGTCAGTGAGCTGGAGATTCAGGGCCTGAGAGTCTGTGAGCCAGGGACCCAGAGGTCTCTGAGGATGTGTGTCCCATGCTCTGGTGCCATGATGAGGGGCTGAGTACATCAGCACTCTTGAAGGAGTGGGCTTGCAAAAAATGTGGAAACGTTCTCCAGCAGGCTGTGAGGGGTGTGTCTGGAGTGGTGGACACGCCTGTTTGTGGGGGTCACTACCACTGTGACATCAGAGTATCAAGGAGAAACGTGGTTAGTTTTCTAACTAACCTGGAATCTATATCAATGGTTGTTATGGTCCTTAGTTGGAGAGTTATTATTTTTTCCGTAATTGTTTTCTCCTTTTTCTCTGGGTGCTGTCAATTAAGATACTGTATTAAGCAAATGAGGCACAAGCATTCAAAAGGGGGAATACTGAGAGACTTTGTTTTGGTATGGCCTCATTGTTAGGCACGACCACCTTTCCAGTTCTAGCCTATCTAGTTGTTTTTTTAGTCAGTTAGTTTGTCGGGAGGGGGGGTTGGGTCTTTTTTTTGTCTTTCTCCTCCCAATTGGAATACAAATGTGCACTTCTGCCTCCCAGTGTTTTTTTGGTATAATAAAGATGGTTTGTTTTCTCAAACATAATTGACTCTCTCTCACACATTATAATAGTAATTTTAACAGAACTAATGTACAGTACTCTATTGACAATGGAGTCCAACTGTATTAATATTAATGGTATTCAAGTGAAATGTAAAGATGGAACCCAAGTCTAAAGATTTCCCCAGTGCCAGACAAAGTCTGATGCAGAATTCTGGTTCATACAGACTTGCTCTCTCTTGACCTGCTGTTTTGTACTGTAAGAAAACCGGCTCAGGGACGCCAAATATGTAATCATAACCATAGCAAAATTAAATGTAGTGGCTCTCTGAAGGCACCAGTTCTGTAGGGTTTGGGCATTTACTGAGACAATTATTAATTGTAGCAGTAAATCACAAAGTTGATTCTTTTAATGGCTTTAGAATCCAACCATGCGACATAACACACAGGTACTAATACACGAGGATACATTTATTAATACATAGAATATGCATGTAAAACTAACAGATCTTATCGTGAGGGTTATCAGAATACAAAAGATATATATTCAGTCAGTTACAAAGTGTTACACATATCAAGAGGACATACGTTCAGTATATCATTCATTTATACCGTTTCGTAAATGCACTTGGTTATAACTTCTACATTAGATACTCAAAACAAGTACATAACTCTTAATTAAGAGGAATTAAATTGATATCAACTGGTTGGGATAACAATTGAATTCTCGAGCTGTAATGCATTGAAGTTGAATACTCATCCAATTTCTGGGGTTTCAGATCTCCTGCGGGCACAAAGAAACAGTTGCAGGCTGTTGCTGTCCAATCCGCGCTCGCTGACTCGGTGCCAGGCTGTGCTGTGCGGCTTGCGACGGTGCGCTGCTGATGCTCACTGTTGGCTTTAACTAGCAAAGTTTGTGCACAGAAGAAAAGATGGCTGTGGGTCCCAGCATGTCAGGAAGAGGACCGGTTCGTTCCTGATGAAGAGCTAGTTCTGAATAGTGATTCAGCTGTCCACAGTTCCGACCTGTTCACGAGGCCTGCTGCTGGTTACTCTCTGGCAACCTCCGCTCTAGACTCTTAGAACAAAGGAAAGTTCTGGCACTCGGACACACTGGCCGTTCCATGGTTGTCCGGGCTGAGTCTCAGGATGGTCAGGAGGCGCGCTGCGAGAATGTCCTGCCCTTGGGAGCATTCTGCTCCTGGGCCATCCTGCCCTGGAATTCTCCTTTGAACTCCCTTTAGAACAGTCCACAGAATTCTCCACTGAATCTTTTTTGAATCTCTGTGTTGCCTGTTTTTACCTAGAGGAACTTCAGCTCATTGATTGGTTGAAAGTTCCATGGGCATCAGAGTCCCACGTGGGTTACTCGGCCCTTCCAGTCCCTGATTGGTTGATCAAGGTGAGATATGAGTCACTTACTCCTGACCCTTAGGAATGCAGTCCAGATGTCCAACTGGCACTCCCTAGACAGATAGGCACCAATGGATGACCATTGATCATGATAGCCAGGCTTAGCTAAGTGCATCCCCCTTTGGGAGCTGTCCTAGGACCTTATATCACCCTGCATGAATAGTCTCTCTGTGGCTGCACCACAGAGATGAACAGAGAAATGGGGCCTAATTTGGGAAAGCTCAGAAACACTTAATTCTTTCTTATTATTAAGCCTCGCCGCTACAGTACTGAGGTTCAGTTTCCTGACTCGTACAAAGTGGATGCAGTCACACGGTCGATTCCTCTGCCAGATTTTGATTGAGATTGTTTATTCGTTTACATTTTGATTATGTGTTGTGATAGTTATAATCTTGTTTGTTTTTGTTTAAATGTTTTTTTTTTCTTCAAAAGAGAATATTGTGTAGCGGCGAGGCTTAATAATAAGAAAGAATTAAGTGTTTCTGAGCTTTCCCAAATTAGGCCTCATTTCTCTGTTCATCTCTGTGGTGCAGCCACAGAGAAACCATTCATGCAAGGTGATTTAAGGTCCAAGGACAGCTCCCAAAGGGGGATGCACTTAGCTAAGCCTGGCTATCATGATCAATGGTCACCCATTGGCGCCTATCTGTCTAGGGAGTGCCAGTTGGACATCTGGACTGCATTACTAAGTGTCAGGACTAAGTGACTCATATCTCACCTTGATCAACCAATCAGGGATTGGTAGGGCCGAGTAACCCACGTGGGACTCTGATGCCCATGGAACTTTCAGCCAATCAATGAGCTGAAGTTCCTCCAGGTAAAAACAGGCAACACAGAGAGCCTGGGAGATTCAGATTCAGATTCAGATTCAACAAGATTCAGATTCAGATTCAACAATTCTAAAGGGAATTCAAAGGAGAATTCCAGGGCAGGACGGCCCAGGAGCAGAAGGCTCCCAAGGGCAGGACATTCTCGCAGCGCGCCTCCTGACCATCCTGAGACTCAGCCCGGACAACCACGGAACGGCCAGTGTGTCCGAGTGCCAGAACTTTCCTTTGTTCTAAGAGTCTAGAGTGGAGGTTGCCAGAGAGTAACCAGCAGCAGGCCTCCTGAACAGGTCGGAACTGTGGAAAGCTGAATCACTATTCAGAACTAGCTCTTCATCAGGAACGAACCAGTCCTCTTCCTGACTTGCTGGGACCCACAGTCATCTTTTCTCCTGTGCACAAACTTTGCTAGTTAATGCCAACAGTGAGCATCAGCAGCGCACCGTCGCAAGCCGCACAGCACAGCCTGGCACGGAGCCAGAGAGCGCGGATTGGACAGCAACAGCCTGCAACTGTTTCTTTGTGCCCGCAGGAGATCTGAATCCCCAGAGATTGGATGAGTATTCAACTTCAATGCATTACAGCTCGAGAATTCAATTGTTATCCCAACCAGTTGATATCAATTTAATTCCTAAGAGTTATGTACTTGTTTGATTATCTAATGTAGAAGTTGTAACCAAGTTCACTTTACGAAACGGTCTTAATGAATGATATACTGAACGTATGTCCTCTTGATATGTATAACTCTTTGTAACTGACCGAATATACCTTTTGTATTCTGATAACCCTCTCGCTAAGATCTGTTAGGTTTATATGCATATTCTATGTATTAATAAATGTATCCTCGTGTATTAGTACCTGTGTGTGCGCGTTGTTTGAGTTATGTCGCATGGTTGGATTCTAAAGCCAGCAAAAGAATCAACTTTGTGATTTACTGCTACAATTAATAATTGTCTCAGTAAATGCCCAAACCCTACAGAACTGGTGCCTTCAGAGAGCCACTATGATTACATATTTGGCGTCCCTGAACCGGCATAATCTACAATTGTTTTCCTCAACACATCAACAAATAGCAATCAAAATCTCCAGTTCTCTAACTCCAGTGTTGTTAATTTACATTTTGTATTAATTTCACCATGTGAAGAATAACAACCAAAGCTATAACTTTAACAAGACACCATAAAATGTGAAGCAATTTCTATTATGGCTAAAAGTCAGTCTCTTATTCTATTTTCCTAGTCCAACCATTGTAGCTCTGTGTGTCTCCCTGTTTCCCACTGTCTCACTTGCTGACAGTTTTTTCTAATCTTTCTTCTTCCTTCTGGAATCCAGAATTTGAAGCAGCTCAAAAGACGTTATCTTCATCATCCTCATCCATGGATACTCTGCGATGATAATGACATGATGTTGTATATTACTGCTGAGCTGGGTGTTGGAGTGAAGATTTGGAAAGAAGGATGTGGATGAACCGTGCAGATGTTCAGCTGTGCTCCTGTCTTTTTGTCTGCAGGATGTGTGGATGTGAACTAACAGAGAGATGTTGTGAAGATCTGGCCTCTGTTCTTCAGTCTCAACACTCCAGTCTGAGAGAGCTGGATCTGAGTGTCAATAACCTGTGGTATTCAGGAGTGGAACTGCTGTCTGCAGCTCGGAGGGATCCCAACTGTAAATTAACAAAACTAGAGTAAGTGAACACTGGTGATTTCTTTTTATTGTTTTTTTTTAGATATGTTAAGTCTCACAGCATTCTGTTTTTCACATGCATCAAAATGTAACAGCTAGAAAATAAAAAATAAAAAAGAAGGGTGACATATAAAAAGGATTTTTTTGTCTAATTTTATACAAGTTCTTGTCTTTGGGCTCTTTGTAAACATCTGATTACTGAGATGGTCAAAACACAACCTTTCCCATTTTTTTAAAAACGGTATATGTTGTTGATTTTTAATTCTGTAGGTAATTTTCTTCTAGAAATTTCAATCATATAGTCCTTGCAGATTTGAACACTAGGTCTGTGCAGGTTTAACCAGTTTCTATTGATTCTCTCCAGGAAGGTGAATTATTGGATTTATGCAGGTTTGAATATTTTTAGATTCCTCTTTTGCTATGGGAGTGCCAGTCTCCATTTTCCACTTGAATCTTACCCTTATCTCTTATATTCCTCCATTCTTTCTAATATTTTATATACATCTGAAAGGAAGTAGCTATGGAAGTAAGTTAGGTTTGCAATATTTATCAATTTGTTTATCTCTCATCTTTGAATCTCTTTTGAATCTGGGGTGCTGTCTCTGTGGAGTTTGTATGTTCTCTAAATGTTTGTGAGGTATTCCAGGTTTCTCCCACAGTCCACAAACGTGCTGGCAGGTTAATAGACATCTGGGAAAGCTGGCACTGGTATGAGTGTGTGCCCTTTGATGGACTGACATCCTGTCCAGGGTTCAGTGCTGCCTTGTGTCCAGTGCTTCCTGGGACAGGCTCTGGGTAACTGTGACCCTGAATTGGATAATTGTTTATTTACAGTGATGTTGATGAAGTTCGAATGCTACAATGCCTTCTTTGTATATTAGCTGAAAGTATAAACTTAAGCCCCTGAATAAGCATTCCTCATTTATGTCAAACCCTAAAAATGACATTTCCATTCTTTAATGTTTTCACATTACAAATTATTTTCTATGTGTTTAATTTATTAACATTGTAGCAATTTCTTATTTTCATAATACTTTGAGTTATATTAGCTATAAAAGGTAATGTTTTAATTTAGGTGGATACTTCTTCATCATTTTGCTGAGGAGCTGCCATTCATCCAAGCTATTAAAGCTTTAAGTTAAACACAGCATTAACATTTTAAACAACTAAGTTACATTTCAGGAAAAAGTTCCAAAAAGTACCTTAGATACAAAGTAGTTATCAGACCTGCAGGATTGTCCCTGGAAAACTGCAAATGTGTTCTCTGTACCTAGAGGCTTAAACCCCAGTGGTTTGAGTGACATGATATCCATGCTTTGGAGAAATACTAGAAAGATTTATCATATATCACATCCGTTTTCCTACCATGGCAGGGGCACTGTCTGTCGTCACAGAAAATATTTCATTTCTGTCATTTCCTCTTTCCTCAAAATGATTAATAAGCATCTTAGCTACATCTTCCCCTGTTGTTGTGCCATTCATGGGTTTTGGGCAGCACAGCTCTTCTCAAATTCCACCTCAGCCACAGTATCTCACAAGAATTGATAATGGCGGTACATTGTTTATATCTACACACTCATCATGTGCAACACAAAATAGTTTTACACCTTTTAAATGCCAAGGTTTGTTGTTTGTTAACATTTTCAACCACTCCACTTACAGATGCAGCCATTCAAAATGCATGGTACAACCCTGTACCGTGCGAAATGATCTACAGTTCACCGCGTTATACGGCAGTACGTGATTGATGGCCAAAATGACCGACAGGTGGCACACGTGGTGCATTGGTTTTTAGTGCAACAATTGCTTCATTTAATCTCTTTACTGCGCATGTTTAAATCCGCTTAATATTGAATATTAATATGGAATTTTACAACTAAAGGGAAATTTTAGTAGCTGAGCATAAAAAGAAGAGGAGCATAACGCATCTGAAGGCCATAAACTAAATTTAGGAACATAAACATATTATGTAAACTGTATATGGCTGGTATTGGTAGTTTAAAGAATAAATACACACCAGTATTCCACTTTCTCCCTAAACATTTTAAGCATCTTTTAAATCTTTTAAGTCTTTCATTCAGTTGCATACTGTGGTTATTTTGGAAAAGTTTTTACATGCTCCTTCTGACTATATTAAGTTTCTATACTTCAAAAAAACGCATACTTTTTAGAATTTGATTAATAGGGAATATAATATGGAATCGCGTATCTAAAGAAATTTATAACAATATAATTATATTCATATAGCTTAAATTATCACAGTAGTACACTTTCTTTGTAAAAATCTGCATCAATTTGACTCGTTCATCCACAATTACTTGGAAACTTTTTGCCTGCCCTGTTCAGTTATAGCTTAAGGTGCCAAGCGGTGCATTGGTGAAATGGATTAGGTATTTCACTTACATGTTGGAGATCAGGGGTTCACACCCAGCTTTCCCCATGAGTTTTCTTTTAACAAATAAACATTTCTATGAAAAACTAAAATAGTAAATATTATCGACACTATTGAATTTGTTGATATCTCTACGTATCACAACATGTTCAAAGTTAATTGAGCTAAGTGATTAACCTTTTCTATGAATACTTGCACTCGTTATCGCAGTAAAAAACCTCATACTTTTTAGAAACCGCTAAATAGGGAATATAATATGGAATCGGTTATCTAAAGAAAACAGTAACGATATTAATTTATGGATCTAAATATATGTATTTGTACAGTATAGCTGGTAGTATTACTGCAATCCACTTTCTTTGTAAACGTTTTATTTTTAATTTAACTCATTCATTCATGATGGAGTATTATGTACACTATATTAACATTTTTTAGTATATATATTATAACATATTCAATGTTAAGTTATATTGATAATGAAATAAAAACGTGAATTAGCAAACGTGATTACTGTCAACTGTTCAACCAGTTTAATTCAAAACACTTTATTCAGTGGGACAATTTAACAGATGCCTCAAGCCTTAAAACGAAATTGTATATATTGTAATTAGAATCAAGAATTACAAAGCGGTATTAAAAATACCACTGAAACTATAATAATGTGTCTGGTCATTATTTACAGTATTAATTTAATAATAATAATAATTTCAAGCTTCTTGTATCTTTTTTCAGAGTCATTTTCTTCTTCGGTTTTCATAAGCTTCGCTTATTAAAATACCTATTTATGAGACACAATGTTTCAGATGTCAATAACTTTGTGAACAAATGACACAGAGCCTGCAACCCACAGGTTTTAAGATCGCGATTTGTGAAAACTTTCACAGCTTTTGTTTAAACAATATCTATTATCTGGTTGCATTTTTAGAAACTTTAGGTTGAAAAAGTGGATCCCAGGTGGAAGTGACTTCATAACACGAGAAGGCATTATGCTATATTTTTTATGCATCAGTTGAAGCCTTCTGAAGTCTCTCAAAAACATTAAAATGTAACGTAATATTGTATGGCCCGATGGGCAACCGATTCTTTTAATTTTAAGAAGTTCAAAAATAGGAAACAATAACACGTGTGCCTCAAATAGACATTGCATGGTTTTAAAACCCATAAAAACCGGTTTAGTTAAAACACAAAATCTACGACAAAAAGGTGATTTTTCTCCTTGTGATCATCTTAGAATGTTTGTGTAAGCTGTAAGTTTTTTTAACTTTTTAAATAAACACTTAATTTTGTAAACGTATCACGCATCTCATACAGATACAGTACAATCACATTCTCCTGTCTTCCCGTGGTGTGAAACGAATTAGCAGGTGATTGAGAAAATCGCGCACTGCCCATTGAGTTCAGTCAGAGAAGAGGTGGTGCCGACTGTATTTCTGACTGTTTTGTCACAGTTCAATATTTTATATAAATCTAAATAAAGTCAGGCGTCAGGTGCATAAACTATAAGTAATCAATCATTTGTATTACAATTCGCACTGTAATACATTGTTGCGCTTCCACATCTTGTAAAAATGTCACAGGATGTGGGCCATTGAGACAGTCAAAGGGTGGAGATTGGTTGGGCTATGTTGATTAGTGTTGCAGGATATGGGCCATTGAGGCAGTTAAAGGCTGGGTGATTAGGTTATGTCGATTTCCAGGGTGGTGTCAATGTTGCCTCTCACTCAGGGGGGCGACTGCAGAGAACTTTGAGGAGGGGCGCCCCAAAGAACCTATTAATCCAGGAATTGACAACTACGGGAGACATTGGCATTGTAACAGAGGTACTGTACAGAGACTTTTTAATACCTGAAGGCAAAGGACAAAGAACCTGGCCCAACTAACGGATACAAACTGAGCGGAAATAGAGTACAGCTCGTGGGAGGATTTCGAGTGTTACCTGAACGGAGACAGGGAAATTGAACTGGGTGATACCCCTCTCCTTAAAGTGGTTGTTCACCTCCAGCCATCAACGACTTTCACCGATATTAAGAAGAAATGTGTTACGAGTTCGGTAATAGGGACCGAACTAGTGAGTGAACCCACTTGCAGGAGCGAACAAAGCCAAGTCGTAAACCGAAAGTAAACCGTAATCGTAGGAACGAGCCGAGAGTCCAGGGGGAGCAAGATATCCGAAAGGGTACGTGTACCGAAGCCGAAGTGTGATCCGAAGTCATAGTCCGTAGAGCAATCCGAGAATCCAGAGGTAGCCAGTTATCCAAGACAGAGCGAAAGTACCAATCCAAACCGAGATCCGAAAAGCCGAAGTCCAAAGGGAAAAACCGTAAGCCGAAATCCAAGACAAACACAGAGTAGAAGAAGCGCAACCAGGAAGCTCGATAGGGAAAACCAATACTGAGCAACGAGGTAGGGAAGGACAGGTGTTTAAGTAGGATGAGACGGGGGTGTGGTGGTGAATGGGAAAACCGATAGGTGAACTGATGGATAGGGGCTACACCTACTTCTGCCTCCTCCGTTGCCGAGAGGCAGGGATCGTAACATTACCCCCCCCTCTACGGGCGGCTCCTGACGCCCTAACGGGACGATCCGGGAAGTTAAGGTGGAAGTCTTTGATGAGATTTGGATCCAGAATATCCTTCTCCGAAACCCAAGAGCGCTCCTCCGGACCATAGCCTTCCTAATCGACGAGATATTGTAGGGCTCCACGAGACCATCGGGAATCCAGGATTTTATTGACCTTGTAAGCAGGGAGTCCATCAATCACTCGAGGCGGTGGGGGTTTTTGTTGTGGTTTAGACAGGGTGGATCTGTGAAAGGGTTTAAGGAGGGAAACATGGAAGGTAGGATGGATCCGAAGGGTAGGAGGCAAGGCCAGTCTGTAAGTTACAGGGGTAATCTGGGCGAGGACACGAAAAGGACCAATGTACCTGGGAGCAAGCTTGCCAGAAGGTTGCTTAAGAGGAAGGTTACGAGTGGATAACCAAACAAACTGACCGCGTCGAAGTCTGGGTGGGATCCGGCGGCGCCGATCAGTTACCTTTTTCTGCTGAGCTGAGCTGCGAAGAAGGGTGGCTTTGGCCTTCCTCCAGAAGGTCTTCAGGTTAGAGATATAGTCCTGAACCGAAGGGACCTCTGTGTTGGGGTGGGAGTCAGGGATCAGAGGAGGCTGATAACCTAAGGCACACTTAAATGGAGACGTGCCAGTAGAAGTAGTATACAATGAGTTGTGTGCATACTCAGCCCATGGGAGCAAGGACACCCAATTATCATGGGTAGAGGAGATATAAGTCCGTAAATAGGTCAGCAGTTCCTGATTTATGCGTTCTGTCTGACCGTTGGACTGAGGGTGGTAAGCTGAGGTAAGTGAGACTGAGGCGCCCAGTGACTTACAGAAGGCCCTCCAAAACCGGGAGACAAACTGAGGGCCCCTATCTGAAACAATGTCCTTAGGGATGCCATGCAATCTGAAGATATGTTGTACAAACAATTCTGCTAGTTCTCGAGCTGTAGGTAAAGATGGTAGGGGAATAAAATGAGCAGATTTAGAGAAACGGTCTACCACTACCATAATAGTTGTGTGTCCATGGCTGGGTGGAAGGTCAGTAACAAAATCTACTGAGAGGTGGGTCCAAGGACGATCCGGGATGGGTAAGGGTTGAAGTAGGCCCGCTGCCTTCATTCAGGAAGACTTCATTTGGGAACAGATAGCGCAGGCCTGGACATACTCCTTGGTATCCTTAGCCATAGTTGGCCACCAGAAGTCTCTGGAGATGAAATCCAAGGTACGGTGGACTCCAGGGTGTCCAGCGAAGCGGGAGTCATGACCCCATTGTAAAACTGCCGATCGGACAGGATGAGAGACAAATAACTTGTCCTGAGGACACTGAGGAGGTACCTTCTGCCCAACCAAGGCTCGTCGGACAATCACCTCAATGTCCCATCTTACCGCAGCCAGGAACTTACCAGATGGAATGATGGGTTCTGGGGTCAATTCGGCCTCAGGGGGGTCATGGATCCGCGAGAGGGCGTCTGCTTTGACGTTCTTAGAACCTGGAGTATAGGTGATCAAAAAATTAAACCTGGAAAAAAAAAGGGACCACCTAGCCTGGCGAGGACAAAGACGTTTGGCCGACTGCAGATACTCCAGGTTTTTGTGGTCTGTGTAAATCAAAAAAGGGTGATGAGCACCCTCTAACCAGTGCCTCCATTCCTCCAATGCCAGCTTAATGGCCAAGAGCTCACGGTTACCCACGTCATAGTTCATTTGGGCAGGGGATAACTTCTTGGAGAAGAAGGCGCAGGGGTGAAGAATCTGTTTTTCTCCATGACGCTGAGAGAGAACAGCCCCCACACCATGGCACTTCGACTACAAAAGGCAAAGTTGGATCAGGGTGTTTTAGGATGGGGGCTGTTGTGAACAGGTGTTTCAGACGCTGAAATGCTTCTTCAGCTTGAGGGGTCCATTTGCCTTGTCTTGGTCTTTTACGGGTCAAGGAGGTTATGGGAGTGACCACCGACCTGAAGTTTCGAATAAACTTCCTGTAAAAATTAGCAAAGCCGAGAAATCGTTGAATGCGTTTGAGGTTCTTGGGTGTGGGCCAATCAGTAATCGCCGAGACTTTACTCGAATCCATTTCCACACCCTCTGGAGAGATGACATAACCTAAAAAATGAATCCTTGAAGCATGGAAGGTACACTTCTCCAGTTTGACATACAGTTTATTCTTGATGAGCCGGGAGAGTACTTCTCTGACGTGGAGAACATGATCCTGGAAGGAATCAGAAAAAATTAGAATGTCATCTAGATAGACCAAGACAAATCTTTGTAGTAGATCACGAAAGATGTCATTAATAAAAGACTGAAACACCGCTGGGGCATTAACCAAACCAAAGGGCATGACCAAATATTCGTAATGTCCATGGGTAGTCATAAAGGACGTCTTCCACTCGTCCCCTTCCCGAATGCGGATTAGATTATAGGCCCCTCGTAAATCCAGTTTGGTGAAGACTTTGGCTCCATGCACCGACTCAAGTGCTGCTGGAATTAGAGGCAAAGGGTACCGATTCTTGATTGTGATCTCATTGAGACCACGATAGTCAATGCAGGGACGAAGCCCACCATCCTTCTTTTCCACGAAAAAAAAACTGGCACATGCTGGTGAAGTGGATGGACGTATAAGTCCAGCTTTCAGAGAATCCTGTATGTAGACTTTCAGGGCCTCAGACTCAGAACTGGAGAGTGGAAAAATACGACCTTTAGGAGGGATAGTACCTGGCAGAAGGTCAATGGCACAATCATAAGGTCGATGAGGTGGGAGGGTCAAGGCCTCCTGCTCATCAAAGGCTTCCTGTTGATCGGAATATTGAGGGGGTATGGTAGGAACCCCTGAAGGGGATGTCGCCGTGAGTGCAATTCGTACTGGTAGACGACAGCAGTCTTTAATACATCTGGGTCCCCAAGCTAAAATTTCTTTTCGGGACCAAGAAATGTTAGGGTCATGCTGTTGTAGCCAAGGAAAGCCCAACACCAGAGGATGTGTTGGGGTCTCAAGGAGATAAAACCAGATGTCTTCCACATGGGTGGCGCCAATCTGCAAACTTATAATTTCAGTTTGCCATCTAATGAGTCCTGGAGATACGGGGGAGCCGTCGATCGATTGAACACGAAGTGGTGTAGTCACCGGGGTCAAAGGTAATTTCCAAGTTTGAGCGATGGAGGCATCAATAAAGTTTCCTGCCGCCCCTGAGTCTATAAAAGCTAGAAGAGGTCTCCTTTCAGTACCCCAGAATAGTGTAGAACGAATAAAAAATCCAGAGGAAAACTGAGGGGATTGAGAAATCTCACTCACCTTAGGAACTTGAGAAGGGGGGCTGCGCCTCAAGGACGAGTATGAGGCAGGGCAGGCCGCTTTAAAGTGTCCTAATTTCCCACAGTACATGCAGCGACCCTCTCGTTGGCGCCTCTCTCGTTCTTCCGGGGTTAACTGGGTTCGGGCTACTTCCCTAGGTTGATCTGAGTCGAAAGATCTGATAGGAGAAAGCTGAGGAGCCTTTAATATTGAGGTCCGAGATCTTTCAGCACTCCTTTGACGAATTCTGATATCCAATTCCAATACTCGTGATATTACTTCTTCCAAAGTACTGCCCAATTGCGGCATATTTACCAGACGATCCTTTATTTCTTCACTGAGTCCTTGACGGAAAAAAAAAATTAGGACCTCGTTGTTCCAGTGAGTCTCCGCTGCTGCTACTTGAAAATCTATAGCATAGTCTTGTACAGACCGGCAGCCCTGGCGGATGGAGGAGAGGCGGAAGGCAGTGTCTTGACCAACTACAGGATCACAAAAAACCCCCTTAAATTTTCCTAAAAAGAGATCATAATCCTGAATTTCAGGAGCCTCGTGATCAAGCAGAGCAGTAGCCCATTCCAAAGCGCGGCCGGTTAGCAGTGAAACTATGAAGGCGATCTTGTCCTGAGGAAAAAAAAAGGTTTCCGGATGGAGCCTGAAAACCAGCGCACACTGTGCTAAGAAGCCCCGACATTTCGTAGGGTTGCCGTCAAACCTGTCAGGTGGAGTTAGTGGAAGAGGCCGAGGGGCAGGTGTAGCAGCTGGCGGGGGTGGAGCCGAAGCGGCAGCTCCAGCGTTGCTTCCTAGATTGCCGATGGGCGGCATTGCAGACAGGTGCGCAGAGATCTGTTGGACAGAAGCCTGGAGCTGGAGTAAGGCTTGTCCGTGCTGATCCAAAGCCGTGCGAATCTCCTGTTGCTCCGCTGGGTCCATGTTAAATGGCTCAGTATTCTGTTACGAGTTCGGTAATAGGGACCGAACTAGTGAGTGAACCCACTTGCAGGAGCGAACAAAGCCAAGTCGTAAACCGAAAGTAAACCGTAATCGTAGGAACGAGCCGAGAGTCCAGGGGGAGGAAGATATCCGAAAGGGTATGTGTACCGAAGCCAAAGTGTGATCCGAAGTCGTAGTCCGTAGAGCAATCCGAGAATCCAGAGGTAGCCAGTTATCCAAGACAGAGCGAAAGTACCAATCCAAGCCGAGATCCGAAAAGCCGAAGTCCAAAGGGAAAAACCGTAAGCCGAAATCCAAGACAAACACAGAGTAGAAGAAGCGCAACCAGGAAGCTCGATAGGGAAAACCAATACTGAGCAACGAGGTAGGGAAGGACAGGTGTTTAAGTAGGATGAGACGGGGGTGTGGTGGTGAATGGGAAAACCGATAGGTGAACTGATGGATAGGGGCTACACCTACTTCTGCCTCCTCCGTTGCCGAGAGGCAGGGATCGTAACAAAATGTGGTAGTGGCCTCTCTTCAGTACTTTACAGAAGAATAGAATGTTGTCCCTCTGGGTTTCATTGTGCCCCTTTAAACTATTTTCTGGTTGTTGTGGATGTTCCTTTTTAATGCTTCTTAGAATAGTAGATTGTGTTGATGTATGTAGAAAATAAAAGGGCACTTATACAATACAAATGTTTGTCACTGGTCTGTGTGTGCATTGGTGATTCTAGGAGATAAACAGAACCTGTGGTAATGTAGAGGGGCCCTAGCACCCCGTGTATACTGCTAGGTGGCGTAGTCGTACACGAGGTGGGGACATTCCTCGCCCATAAGGTTCACCTTACTGTGAAAAAAAACATTAATTAAACATTAATTAAACATTAAACATTAAACATTAATTTAAGACTGTGTTCAAACGTATGTTAAATCTGACTATAAAAAAAACAGGGTTCACCTTTTTTCTGTTTCTCCCTACTCTCTTTCATGCGCTGCAATTCGGACACAGAATAATTAAAAATGAGAACAGGTGAGGCAGGCAGAGGGAAGGGGGAGGGGGGAGGCATCTTCCCACCTTTATGACTAAAGAAAGTGTCAAAGAGAAAAAAGGTTTGGTGCGTTCTTCTCTGCTTTAAAGGTACACACTCCTTGTGGAAGAATTTTCACCTCAAACGTTTGCCCACCAGCTAACACACAGAAGCAAACTGAATACAAAATGTAAGAATAGCAATTACAAACATACTTGCTTTATACTGTTATACTGTACAGTGTATTAAAACACTCTATAGTCACTAAACTGCCCACTAAACCTCTTTCCCACAATTTCACGGGGGCAAGGTCACGTAGCTGATTCACAGCTAGATACAATTTGATCTTGCAAAAATTCAGATATAATTGTCCATTGTCAACATATTTACTAAAACTGCCCATCTCAGTAATTTCACTGTGTTAGTCTCACTGTTGCTCTGGTGCTCACTAAATGTTGACACTCCCAGTAAAATAATAAACCCGTTTCCTGCATTGTCACCTCGCACCAGGGGGGAAGGAAAAGTGCCTGCGGTTATTTTTTTCACTGACAAAGTTGATTAAAACCCATTCAAAGGGTGTGATGTGTTAACACAAACTCTGCTTAACTGTATAAAGCAAGTGATATGTTACTGAATACAAAATGTAAGAATAGCAATTACAAACATACTTGCTTTATACTTACTGTCGTAAGAGCAAGGTGACTTTCTGCTCAATTAAAAAAAAGCTACAGTACAGACAAATTTTAAATTCTTCAAGCAAAATTAGCTGTTTGTCAATATCTGCAACTTTGCAAGCAGTACACAACTTGTCAAAAGGTACCTTTTGTCTCTTGTGCAGAGAGTTATTTTTTATAATTCTGAAATTTGAACGGTATGCCTCAGGGACTCATTAAAGTATTGTAATAATAGGTTCGCGCAGTGAAATCAAAATACCCCCCCCAGCCAGGTCTCGCCACCCTCTGTTCAAAAGCTGTGTGGTTTCAAAGTATGTGTGAAATATCTTTTCTTACCCCAGTTATTAATCCAGTTTTTACTCGTCCAGCTATGTAAAAAATATATCTTTAATTCCAAGCTGAAAAGACAAGACTCAACATGTCTTCTCTAACTCTTCAGTTTACAGCTCGTCCATGGTTATTCATCATTAATATTGTAACGAACGGCAGGCATACAGATGGTACAAGCCGGTTGCAGCGCGGTGACAGTACAGCCCTCTTTTTTCCCTCCTTTAACTTAAAGAATCGCGTGAAGAAATCCTAAATCATGAAACCATCACTTATAATAATTCATCCAGATAAACTCACACCGCAGCCAACAACAAGCTATAATAGTGGACTATGTTTATATATTCGGCTATGTAAGAAACAAAGTAATTCTCTGATCGGGGTTTGAAAAGCCTGGGTGCAGCACACTTTATGACAGACCATTGTAGTTCCGGTGGGTAGCTGCGTCAGCTGCAAAGGAACAAGTAATAGGTTTATTCCATGCTGAAAAAAAAGAGGAGAAGAACGTCAAATGTTTCCAAAATGTCCCCTTGTGATATTTTAGCTGCTTAGTAACACAACTCCATATTAATATTACTATCGAGAGGTATTAAATCAGTACAACTTTTATGAAATTCAGGTATTTTAAATGTTTAATTAAAAGTGTTTTTTTTAACTATCTAAACCATTTTTACAGCATTTAAAGTCATGCAATGTTTGAGTTAGGCAGGAACATGTCATTGTATCTTATTTTTGATTAAATTGTTGAAAATAAAAAAATAATAATTTGCCCATCGTGTTGAAAGGCTGTTCTTCGATTACAATTGTAAAAAAATAACCATTCCCCCCTCCCTTGTTTAACTTAAAAGATTTCCAGTAGGAAATGCTTAAACACAAAACCATCACGTGTCGATTTAAGTGTCCTTCTTTCAGTTGGGTATGCATGATGAGCAACAAGGGGTCATTGTTATGATTGATCTATTATGATCAAATCCCTCAACTCATTCACTTGTGGTTATTTTGGAAACATTTTGACATTATCCTTTCAACTACATTGTTGTAGATTATTGTACAAATAGACAAAATGAAACGCTTGAAGTTTGTAATGTAGAACACTCCGAATGAGTTAAACTTTGATGCAGGACAAATACATGTATTTCCCACAAGCTATACTGTAGTGGCTTTAAAACTATACATCATCACACTGTATGTCTGTGGCATGTATGTGTTCGAGTTTTAAAGCTACACTACGGAAAAACGAGTGTTAAGAAAAAACAGGACATTTGAATACTGGTAAAGAGCAACAATGACAACAGAGCATGCCACTGAAAATGTATTCCATCCCCCGAGCAGAACTGTCTATATTATATAACCAACAGTGGGGTTGTGAAAACAGTGAGTGACAAATCACCTTGAACAAAATACAATTTTAAAATACAAACAGTTTGAAATGATTCGTTGTTATTAATAAATCACTTTGCTTTGAACATGTTGTCAAATTTAGAAATGTTTCAAAGAAATGTTTATTTGTTAAAAGAAACTCATGGCGATAACTAGGTTCAAACCACTGACTTCGAGCATGCGAGTTATATGCCTAACCCATTACACCAACATGAAGTCAGCTACAACTTAAGCTGTAGCTGAAAAGGACAGGCAAAATATTTTCACGTAATCACGGGTGAATGAGTTAAACTGATGCAGACGTTTACAAAGAAAGTGGACTACAGTAATACTTTGAGCTTACAGCCTGTCCAAGGTCATTCATTATTAATACTATTAATAATACCTTCCGTATCACATCAAAATTGAAACATTTTAACAAGTGTATGAGGCGATACACAACTTGTCTGCTCTATAACTCTTCAGTGTAAAGAATAATTTCCGCAGTTACACAACCTCGTCTCATCATAGTAAACAACAGTCACTGGCTTATTTGAAGGTGTAACACGTCTTCACTCTCATGGTACAGTTTCAACATACTGTGCAGTATGTTTTCCATTACCACTATAAGAAGAATACAAGCTTTTAAAAAAAAACAAATGTCAAAATGTTTCCAAAATGTCCAAAATATGTTTCCAAAATATTTTAGCTGCTTAGTTGCACATCTCCATATAAATATTAATATCAAGTTGTATTTAATCAGTACAACTTTTATTTTTTTACAATAACAGCAAGTGGTGTTCTTACTACTTATTCTTAGAAAAGGATAAAACGTTATAACTTTTTATGAAGTATAGAATTTAACTTAATAATGTTTGAACAAGCACGTTAAAACCAGAACCCATGTACGTTACCAAGTTAAAGACTTTGATGCATAAAATATTTATGCATAATTAAAATATTTATGATGAAGTTGGAAGGTTGTGTACTTTTGTCCAACTGAGCAATCTTACTTTTATAAAATATACTGACTTTGGAATGTTTAATTATTAACATGCTGTAATACACAGTTTAAAATTATTAAAAATCTAAAGAGTATACAACTTAAATTCTTAATTGGAAAACGATTGTCCCTCAGCAGTGACCAGGATTCAAAACTGGGCATTTTCTGGCACCAGCTCAAATGTTGTACATGAGATGTTAAACTTTTTAGCTCCACCTGGCACTTTTACAAGGTGCTTCAGGATACTATTATCATATTTCAATTTGCATTCGGTATGATGTGCCACACCCACCACGTTTTGACACAGCGTACTCCACGCATTTTGAATGGCTGGATCTGTATATTAAATGGGAACTGTGATGCTTTTATTTACATTTTGGGATTATAATGAATCTGCAATGATGAGTGCATTTCAAATCATAAGGAAACTACCAAGTACAAGATACCGTATCATAACAATCTCCAATTTATATCACAAAACAGATGAAGTGTCAATGTATGTGTAGTGCCATATTGCCATCATTGTCTGTGATTCAGAATGAGGCATGCCTTAGACCAAGTAAATTTTGCTACTATGTTAGTTCTAAATATTTTAATAAGACTGACACATACAAGACAACATGTTTTAGATTCTTTTAAGTATTGCAAAAAAGGAAACCTGCCAATCAACTAAAACACACTCATATTTATTTTTATTTAATTTCTTGTTCACTTGCAGCGACTAGTGAGAAGGAAGGGCTGGGTTTATGGTGCAATTTGCACAAAATCTTGCTCTCGCCCTTGGTGAGACCAGCTGATTTTCGCCTGCCTTCGACAACATGGCAATCATGCAGTACTTCCACAGAGTTCATGATTGTGTACTTAATTTGAAATTAGAAATTTTGAGATACTATCAGTTTATTTTGTTACGGATATTTAAAAAACAGTCTAAAATTGTGGGACTGCAGTTCCCCTTTTGATCCGAGTGAGGTATGGATCAAAATTGCAGGTGGGATCATGATTTGGATTGGGAGCAAGTGGGATTTAGGTCCACAGGGCTACACACTGAGACACATCTTTCTAAAGTCCTCCTCATCTCTGTGTGTCTCACCTTGCCTAGTAATAAAACTGTGATGAGAAATATAAGATACTTGATCTTGTAAGAAAAGCATCCCCTCTCATTTCCTTGTCTGACATGTTTAATCCTGCTCCTCACTCTCTTGCTCATCTTTTACTTTGTCCCTTTCTTTCTCTTGTCTGTTGTCCAACTGGCTCAATCATTCTCTTCACAACAGTATCTGCCAAACATAACAACAAACAAACATAATCTGCCAGGTGTTTGTCAATTCATTTCTAACTAATGTTTTTAATTTTGTTTGATGATTCCACAGTGTTTGCTAATCCAACTAATTTGGTATCATGAAGAGATCATTGGTATAAATTAAGAAGAGCAGTGGTCCTAATACAGATCTCTGTGGTACTCCAATAATTACATCACTGCAGCTTGACTCTTATCTTATTTCCTTTCTCTATTTATTAAATAATTCTCAATACAAACACACATTCTCTTTGCATGTAATTTGAGAATTAATATTTTATATTGATCTTTATTAAAAATCTTCTGAAAATGTAAATACACGGTATCATACTCTATGTATTGTTTGTTAATTAATATTGTTGCTTGTTAAGAACTACCAAGCTTGGTTATGCAAGACCTACCTTCTCTAAATCCCTGTTGACTTTTCCATGTAGTTTAGTTTTATAGTTTAGTTTAGTTTTTATAATTTGTCCTTCCATGTAATAAAAATCAGACTTTATTGGTCTATAATTGCTTGGTTCAGTTTTGTTATCCATCACATGGATTGGCACTACATTTCCATTTCTCCAGAACTTGGTTTTAGTGTCTGTTGGAAGAGTTGTGACAGTGGCTTCTGAATACATGTACTCTGACATAAAAAAATATGATTTAAGCATTAATATTATTAGCCATAAACACTGTCATGCACAAATCTCCAGTCGCACACAACTAGACTCCAAAAATAGCTTCTTCCCCAGAGTTCCCCTTCCATACTATACTTCCCCTTCCATACTTCCCCACCATACTATGATCTCTCCTAACGTCTTTCTGTACCCACAATGACTGTACTCCTACACCACTACACACACATGTATGCCGAAATTGTACTGTCCCCTCGATAGCCCAGTAAAACTGTACCGGTCGTAATATTATTTAATATTTATTAATTAACCATACTATTTTTAACCATACTATTTTTGCACTGTTCCAAGAATTACCTTGCACTGTTTTTGTCCTGTTATATTTTCTCTGTTTGCGGAATTTTGCACAGTTTTGATGACTTGATTACATGTTATTTATGTTATGTTATTACATGTTACTGTTATTGCTATTGTGTTACTGTCTATTGTCTTATCTTCTGTCCTATTTATATAATGCACCCGAGTGACTAATGAGAAACACTTTTCATTATACTATGCACCTGTGTAAGTTTAATGACAATAAAGTTGAATTGAACTGAATCTTTAAATAAATAACAATAATAATAAAACAATGAAAATTTGCAAGAGTTCAATTTTTAGATCCCTTCATTGTGTTTTTTTGTTCTTACAGAACATGGGGATGTACAAGCTAAACATTGAAGAAGATTCCTTAATGGAGCAAGGTGGCAGAATTCTTTGTCTTTAAAGAGACAGAACAAACTCCTCCAGATGTTCATCAAACACCACAGACTGCAGACCTGCTGATCAAACCCCTCTGAGCAGACTGTGTGAAGGGCTGTGTTTCCATTGTGCTCTAGTATATGTGGAAGGTAGAGACAGGTCTCTCTCCTGCTCTGGGTCTGGACAGTGTGTAATTGGATGAGTATGAGTTTGTTTCTAATCTCTAGAATTAAAAAAGATTGTCTCTTAAATATATAATTAGTTCTGTTGGTTTTCCATGCACATTTTGTCTTAATAAAATTGTATATTGCGTACATGCAAGTTTTTATTTTGTGTAGTTAATTCCTAGGAAGACGGCATGCTAGCACACTGGTTAGTATTGCTGCCCAACAGCACTGGGACCCTGGATTCAATTCTAGGATTCTACTGTATCTGCATGAGGTTTTTATATTCTCTTCATGTTTACATGTGTTTCCACCAGGTACTCCAGCTTCCTCCCACAATCATGTTGGTAGATTAATGGGCTTCTGGGAAAATTAAATCTGGTGTGAGTGTGTGTCCTGTGATGGACTGGAGTCCCGTCCCGATTGTACCTGTCTTGTGCCCATGGATTGCTGGGATAGGCTCTGCTCCCTCATACAATTTCAGTAATAAGTCTCTTTCTGTATGTAGAGTGGATGAATGTGTATGAACAGTTTGTCTATATGAAGGCATCACTGCAGGGATGTGGATTTGGACTGACTGTGTACACTGACTGCGTAAACCGGGTTCACTCTGGGTTCAGCTGGTACTAATGGGGTTGAACATGTATTTTCAGTTTTTCCAGTAGAAAGGTACTGCTGGTTCTTCTGTATGTCCATGTTGCACATGAACCAGACATAGCGCAGAAAAGGAATGCACAAACACTTGCAAACGCTTAAATATATAAAACAATCACAGATAGCTGTGTGAACATGCATATTTTAATCATAAATTAATCAAAATGTGTTAAACATAAATATATTTTAGATTTTGTGTAGTACAGTAGCTAGCATTGAACTGTGTGTTGGATGCAGATGATCCACGGAGCCAGCATCTTAAGATGTTCATATTTAGAGGCAATTTGCTTAAATAACAAACTAGCCTGTGGATACTGATGTGCCAGAGAGGTGGAAAAGCTATTTCCCTATGCCATCACTTTAAAATGTATCCTCAGTAACTGCTGCTATCTCATAGTGGGTTTCTAACACTGTGTATAGTTAGATCCATTTTCTAATCTCTTTATCCAGTACAGGGGAGCTGGAGCCTATCACATAACAGGCGCAAGGCAGGATACACCCTGGACATAACACCAGTCCATCACAGGGCAGACACACAACACAAACACACACATTCACACCAGGGCCAATTTATCCAGAAGCCTATTAACCTGCCAGTATGTTTGGACTACGAGAGGAAATCAGGTCACCTGAGGTCACCCATGATAATTTAATTTTGAAAGCCACTGAGACTTCTGGTGCTCCTGTTGTATTTCTGAAAAAAGATACAAAAAGCATGTAACAAACCCTATTCTTTAGGTAATACTAGGTAATTCTTTAGGTAATAATTAGAATAATATTTTAAATTATATTTTACCCTATTATATTTTATCCTAATTTTCTTTATTTTTAAATTTTGTATTTTACTTATTTTCTGATAGTCAGATTTAATGTATATTTGAACAAAGTCTTCTAAATTTATATTTTTTTCAAGATGTGGAAAAGGGGCAGCAATTTATTACATTGAAATTGTTCATATTAATTATTGATTACTAATAGTTCATGCTAACACCTGACGTTCTTATTTAGATGTATATGAAATATAAAACTGTGTGACATAACATTCAGAAATACAATAGAGAATCGCTTGTGGTATTTGTATAAATGAAACTGTTCTGAAATGTATTAAAATCGATTAAAATGTATAATTTTGCCATGTGTAATGTCACGAGGAAGTACAAAAAGCACCTGTTTTGTTTAACGATGGTTTCAAAAATAAAACTAAATGGTGAGAAAGCTATTTTAATGCCAATTAAAATTTTGAAGTTAAAAGAAATGATTTTCGTTGCTTGATTAATTTTAGGCAGATGTGCTCGGTCCTATAAGCACTCCAGGCTGCAGATGGCTCATTCTGTCTCGCTGAGCTCCATACAGTACCTCCTCCCTCTCTCAGTTCTGCCTCTTCTCTAACGGAGCTCAGTGAGTGGGGCGCTATTTTCTCCGCGACCTGCTGATCCGCTTCACACCACAGGAAGACAGGAGAAAGTGATTTTCCCGTACGTGTTATGTTTACAAAAATGAAGTGTTTAAAACATTTAAAACTTAAAAAAACTTACAGCATACACAAAGATTCTAAGCTGATAACGAAGAAGTGTTTTTTTAACTATCTAAACCAGGGTTGGGCAAACTTTTTTGGCCCAAGGGCCACATAAAATTTTGAAACTGTATAGCGGGCCACTTCACACTGCTGTTACATAGCCTTAGAGAAAAAAATATTTTGAATATAAAAAAAAAACTGAATAAAACTTGACATTCAACACACAAGCCAAGTCTTCTCTTGCTTTTTATTTTGATAAACTTATTTTCTCAAATTTGTTCTTGCTCTCTGGACAAAGAATATCTATGGTTTCTATCATACACTCTTTCAAAAGCTCCCCTTCAGAGAGCAGCTTGCTTTATTTAGCAATTTTATATGCACGCTCTTCATTCACTGTCAACTTTCTGCTTCTTCAATCCACTCAATTTTTCGCAGGTTCCCTCACAGTACGATGGACCCACTCTAACTGGTGAATCAAATTGGTAAAGCAGGGATTCCCAAGCGTTTTGGGTCAATGCCTCCCTTGACCTGTCATATTTTCAACATGCCTCCCCTGTGTCAAAAATAAGTTCTATGGCAGTGCAATACTTTACAACATTTTATACATTTGAAAAGGAAATGATGGGTCAAAATAAAAACAAAGTTGATCCAATTTTTATTAGTTTTAATCATTTTCAAAACCAATAGATTTGATCAAAATAGTAAAAATACTTGGCAACACATTTTATTGAAATTATTTGAATGTGCAAGCAATTTGAAAAAATAAAAAATAGTCAACATCTTGGTAAAATGACTAAATAAAAAGGTGGAGAAATACAATGTATTTTTGTTTGTGCCTCTTAATGGCTAAGTGGGCTTGTTTAATAAATTATGTTAACATAATTCACCAAAGAATTGGTAGCATACTGGGTAGCATTTTTGGAATGGCAACATGTATCTCCTTCTCAACATTGACTCTTGATCTGAACTTGGATTTGATAACCGCAAGTGCTGAAAACCTAGCTTCACAAAGACAGGATATTGCAAAGGGAAGCAGAATTCAAAGAGCTCTGTTGCTTATTCCTTGGTACTTTAATAGTATGAGATTTTTTGCATTGTGCTACTTGGTAGCACTTGGTACTTGATAAAATAACTTTCCTGGGGACTGTGGTTTGGTTAGAAAAAGCAGCTTTTTGTTCAGTCATTAAATTTGCAAGAAAAATACTCATGAGGCTTCCTTATTAAGCTACTGTGAATAGTTTCCAATTGATGCTTCAATTTATTGGGGAGCATGCTCTCAACAGCCAACACTTTAAGGCAGACAACACACTGAGGACATTCTTTAGTGTCCACAATTGTGCATGTGAAACCGAAATTAAAAAAAACTGTCATCATACTTTCTGTACTTGCATTTCTGTTTCTCTTTAGAACTAGGCTTCATGTTCTTCACGTTTTTTACTCACAATTTAAAAACCTCTCAATTGTGATCATGTAACAAAAAAATCACTAAATGTCCACTCATAGAAACATGAAACACTTGTGGCCAGTGTCATGTGACACAATCTAGCTAGATAGTGCAACTCGCACATTCTGTGTGCACGAGCAGCGGGTTTTGCTCGTAATAAAATTTTTGTCTGGCGATACCTGAGATGCCCCTGACCGACAGTGGGGTCTCCCCTAGGTGGCTCAATGCACAATTTGTAGTCAGTGTGGTAAAACGTTTGTGCGCCATCTAACAGCATGAATAATGAAATGTAAGAAAAAACAGCACCAAACAAAATGGAATATGGTGAATATTGACTAATTTATTTTTGACCTCAAGGGCCTGTTAAAACTGGCTGGCTGGCAGATCTGGCTGCGGGCCGTAGTTTGCCCACAGGTGATCTAAACTGTTTTTTTATAGCTCTTAAAGTCATGCAATGTCTGAGTTAGGCAGGGACACATCATTGTTTCTTATTTTTGATTTCCTTTAGATAAATTAAAGCATCAGTTGCCCATCATGCCGTACAGTATTAGGTACATTTTTTATGTTTTCGAGAGACTTCAGAACAGGAGGAGCCCAGACCCAGAATGTTACACATACTGACAGAGAGTGATCTCATTATGTCTGTTTGGATTTTAACAACTATTATTATTGTTTGCTAGAACCAAAACAAATCTATGTTAGACATTTTCATCTTCAGCCAAAAAATACAAACCTGTGTACGTAGTGTGGTGCAGGTTCTTGTTCCATCCTGCTCTTGGTCCAGGTTGGAGGGCTGCACCGATTGAACTCTCTCCCTCCTCTCTTTTCCTCTCTATTCTTCCTCTCTCTCACTCTTCCTCTCCTCTCTCTTTTCCACTCCATTCTTACGTAGTGTGGTGCAGGTTCTTGTTCCATCCTGCTCTTGGTCCAGGTTGGACCGATTCTGAGTCTTGTTAGCTGTTATGGATGGGTTTGGGGGTGTTGATACAAGAGTGGTCCAGAAGGGGGGTGCAGGTGTCTTGGGGGCATTCTTGTTTTTCTATGAGTTCAGGTTGATTCTGTTGGTTCTGAGTGTCTTGGTTACATTCGTTTGTGTGTATAGATGAAAAAGCTATTGAAGAGCACCCCCCAACACACACACCCCCCACCCATCTCGATGGAAGTTGCCATGTTCAAAAAGTCCTAAAAAGAGAACTAAAGTTTCACACAACAAAGCATGACTGTGAAATGTCAGGAGGGCTGCCTAGTGAGCACAACACTTGATTACAGTAAAACAAATCATTAAAAAATAAAGAAATGTTCCACAGCTCAAAGCAAGGTTGTATAAGGTTAGGGGAGCTGTCTGGTGTGTAAAACACCTGGTTGCAGCACTGTGGCTGTTGTGCTTGAAGAGCTATTGACTCGTGAATAGCACCCCCTATCCCCATGTACCGCCTGTCTAATGGTGCCATATTGAAAAAAAATCATACAAAAATAAAGAAAGGGGCAACAGCCACAGCAAGGTTGTATAAGGTTGGGGGAGGGGCTGTCTGGTGTGTGAAACACTTGGTTTCAGCAGTGTGGCTGTTGTACTTGAAATGCTATTGAGCCATGAAGAAGACCCACCTATCCCAGTGTATTGCATGTCTAATGGTGCTGTATTGAAAAAATCATAAAAAAATAAAAGAGGTTTCACAAGCCAAAGCAAGGCTTGGAAAGGTCAGAGGACCTGCTTAGTGTGCAAAACACTTACTTGCAGCATTGTGGGTGCTGTGGTTTAAATGCTATTGGTTTGTGAACAGAATACCCCTATCCCAGTGCATTGTGCCAAAAGCACGAGAAAAAGAGATTCAGAACGCAAAGCTGTGTCAGTGTTCTGTGTAAAAAGTTGGTTTGAACATCATGGGAGCTGTTTTTAATAAGCTGCTGAGTAAAAAATATTTGAATCTTCCTGCTGTCAGTAGTATTGTGAATATAGTTTACCCTTACCTGAATGAAAACAGGACATAAAGGAAGGGTTTCAGAAATCAAACAAAGCTTTATTCCCGTGTTTACAGTCTGAGTAATTGGAGACTGTGCTGTTCTGCTTCCTATGGTCATATACAGGTATTGAACAGTATTTCTTGCGTTGTGAACGTGTGTACACAGCGGTCCCCCGGGTTCCAGTTAGTGCGTAATTATGCATCGATTAAAAACCGGAGGTTTAAAAAAGATAATTAGCCCACTGGTAGTTTGATGTAGAGGCTGTGGAAATTTCCATAAGTTGTGGTCTTTAAAATGCATTTGGTTTGAAGGCGTTCTGTGCTTCCATTGCGAAGATATGGACAAAGAATATTCGTGCTTGGTCAAAAAAATGTAATAAAAATTAAAAAGTAAAGGCTCAGAGAGCATTCACAATGTATTTTATACACAAAGCAAGTGTTTTTGTAACTCTAAGAGGTTTCGTGAAAACGCTACAGGTGTGCCAAAATCGTTTTCGAACTTCAAGCTAACTTTACCCCCGTGCCGCCCGTTCCCTCTGTGACTTCACTCTGTTTCCATGTTCAACACCATGAGCAACATGACTCACTTTCCAGGGGGAACCGCCTCGGAGACAGTCGTTCGCATTGAAGGCGCCTCTCTGAGCAGCGCGCTCCACTCCAGGGGCGCCGTGCCCGCGGCTGAGCCAATCGCCCGGGCTCATGCGCGCTCTTGGTCACAGAGGGACTGTGATTTTCTCGAGGGGGCAGAACGTGTTTTGTGGTCTCTGACCCGAGTGATAGCGGCTGGGATTAATCTCAGGGAATGTGTGAAACTGGTCCTCGTCATCATTGGTGTCCTGCCTGCGGCTGCTCCTTCCTTGCTAGTATGAAACGGAGTCATCCATCCAGCTGCCCGACACCACACGCAGGTTTCTGTCCTGCGAGAATCAACCCGAGCCAGCGGGACTTTCCGAACTGGCCGAACTCACAGCCTGACTGATGTACCATCGATTGCCTTTACTTAAACATCCCATTGAATATCCGTCATTTAGTGGTTTCTGTGATGTTTATTATTAAAGTAACTGTGAAATTGTTATTTTTTATCAAAGTCAACACAGATCCCAGGAAACTTCTGTGTCTCTTGGTTTCTCTTCAGACTTAATCACTGTTTGAGATTTCTAACGGGCATCATCCCTGTACAAGCTCTGAGTTTCAGAACTTTAATTACAGGCCCGCTGATGATCAATTCTCTGTCAGTTATGTTTTTATTCAAATGGATTTAATTCCACGTATTTCGGTACACTATAAACTGATTCTGTTTAGTGAGACACCTTTATTTACACCATTTCTCCTCAAAAGGCCAACAGCTCCCTGAACTCTTAAAGCAGGGGGCTTACACTCAGTTCCCGAAAGGCACAGTGTCTTCTGGATTTTATTCCAACCTGAATAGTTGACTGAGACATATTTCTGTTATTTTGTTAGTCATCAACAGGAGTTTTCTTACAGTCACGTCCTAGAAGGGACAGTCTCCAACTGAATGCCTCAATATCTGCAAATATATTACAGGTGGTGCAATTTATAGTGCAATTGAGGTGTTGCTGAGAGCTGGTTTTAGAGGTTGTGCTACAAGAAACGAGGGTGGAGAAAGGTGAATGGGAATTCCATGAACTGCTCAAAGAACGACTCCACAAAACATGGCAGTAAAATGCTAAAGGACATATTTCCAACTGCACAATGAAACTGTTCTTATTTAAGCTCAGGTTTGTGGTATGTGAGAGCCCTCAGCGACCCTGGGGTGTTGTGTGTCCAGGTTAGAGTTTCAGAATGGGATTGCTCTTCAGTGGGTGTGTGAAATCGCATTTAATGGTGGACTGGTCTAACACATGTGAAATGGAATTGAAAGTCTGGTGCGTCTTCTCTTTTGTGGAGTCTGTCAGACCACGCTTTACCAGTGTTAAATAACTGTGGTGGATACAATGACATTGAAACCCAGTGTTTGGGCTCCAGAACACGATGTACATCAGGGCACGTCATTCCTCACGCATTTTAACAGAGTCGATTGAAGATGTTGGGGATAACACTTGAAATCTGACATATTTTACAGTTTCTTGGTTTTTAAAATCTGATCGTTTAACCATGGCCCCTAGTTGCACACCTTATTTCAGAAGTATTCGTGTAGATCAGACTAAAGGACAATCCTAGTGAGGGAGTAAGCGGGACTCTTTTGAATCCAGGGGCAGGCCAAGACAGCGAGAGGAAGAGAGGAATGAAATGCGTCACCCGCGTCGGTGGGAACACATTCTACAAGCTTTCATTTTCTCGCAAAACACAAAGATATACAGTAATTATGGAGAGAAAGAGGAATTACACCCGGAAGAGTAGGAAACACACAATACCTTCAGTAAAAAAGTTCTAAACACTTGTGTTCTATTACATCAATATTTATTTGAGATTTCAACTTTCCAAGTGCTAGAAATGGACGAAATGAATACAACAGACCTTCTTCATCACCACCTGAAACAGAATCATAGTACAGTAAGTGATCCCAAATCCTTCCAGAAAAAAAATTCAGAAGAGTAAGTCTTTTCAACTACAAATGCGCACAAAATTGCTCCATAAAGAAAAAATAAACTAAAAAGCAGTGAGCATCCCGTTTATGAAAAATACTAAAGATTGTACCATTAATCTACGAAGTAAAAACCCTTCCAGACCAGAGAGCCCCCATGGTGGCCGATGCGCTACTGGAGGGGATGTTTGCCATGCTAGGGGTGTCGGAGGAGTAACACAGTTACAGTACCAGGGGCGTAACTTCGAGTCCCAGGTCTTCGCCAGAGTGTGCCAGCGCCTTGGGATCTCTAAGACGTGGACCACCCTGGTGCATCCCCAGAGTGACGGGTTGGTGGAGTGGTTTAATCAGACGCTTGCCACCGAGCTGGCCACCCTGGTGTCCTGGGACGAATTGGGACCGCCACCTCCCCATTGCACTCTGGAATCTACGGTCCAGGAGTCTACCGGGTGCACCCCAGCCGCGCTTATGCTGGGCTGGGAAATGCAAACCCTGGTGGACCTGGTCTTCGGCCTGCAGCCCAGAGATGAGTCAGCACCGCCGGCTGGACTGGACTACGAGTAGGACCTGCGGCAGTGGATGCTGATGGTGCACAGCTTTGCCCTGACCCACCTGACTCAGGTGGGAGTCCAGCAGAAGCGGCACTATGGCCTGTGCTGAAGGGGGCCTGCCTTCCAGCCTGGGGTCTTGGCTTGGGTGTACAGCCTACACCACCGCAAAGGCCTCAGCCCTAAGCTGGCGCTGTCGTGGGAGGGGCATGCTGAGGTCCTCGGGGTGGTGGGTGGGGTCTGCTACTGGGTCCGGTTGCGAACACGGGGGAGAGTGGTGGTCCTGTACCGAGATCGCCTGGCACCCTACCGGGTCCGGGAGGAGGAGCCCTACGGGGATGCTCCGGAGGAGCAGCCAAACCCAAATCATCCTGAAACTTGGTTCTATCAATGACAAACTTGTCTCCTTCTAATTCTCTAAATTCATTTGCAGATTTTGGCTTTTCACACCACTCACAGAATTATGAAATTGTCTCCAAGACTTATCAGAAAATGTCTCCTCTTTGTCACTAGCTTAGTTAGAGGATTAAACTGTGTCATTAAAATTATGTTGTTATGTTGGCAGGCTGTGTAAGTAAATGCAACACCATCATGTTAATGTGGGGGTAATGTGTTATGGTACAAAGTGATACCTCACTTCCTGCCCTTGGCAGCTCTGTAAAATGCACAATAAATGGCAGACATCTACCAAACAGATTTATATAGTCTGTGGTTGCTTTGTAATATAACAATTAAGGTAAATGATTTTCTCAGCTAACAGACAAGCCCCTCTACGAATATCAGATATAAATTACCTTCCATTACACTGCTCATTAACACACAGTAAGAGTAAGAAGAGATCTGAGCTGCAGACAGGACTGGGAGTGGATTTTCACTTTTAAAAAGAGATTCAGCTAAAGGCTTTTCTTCTAACCTTTAACCTGTAATATATTATTCATTATCAGGACAGTAAAGTAACTGGTCTGGTTTTGATCAGTTTGTATTTCAGCATCAGATAAGGATTCTGTTTCCCTTTGTCTCATTGTGGGGGCTGAAATATCTTTGTGAACCTGCAACCTTAATCTAGATGATTATTAGAATATTTTCAATATCAATTTCAGGAGAACAGCACCAAATGCCACAATTTCATACTCACATTAATTTCTAATGATAATTAGTAAATGTGTGTCTTTTTATCACAAATTGTTGTTATGTTCTTTGATTTCTCCAGTACCAGGCTAAGTGATTGTTGTTATACACTGCATGACTGGTCTTAGAGGTCACAGTGATTGTCTGTCCTGGAGCAGTTGATTTCACTGCTGGGGTCTGAGTCACAGTAACCTGTCCACTGGATTCTAAAAATAAAAAAAACAGAGAGCAAATGAGTTGGAAAACTATTGAAAACACCAATTCATGAATTAATTTGATTTCAATGTTTTCTTGTTTTGCATTAAAGTTTTAGTTTTTTTCACTTTAAATAAAATGCTTATGAAACATTTCAAACTCATTCCTACCCTCAACGTGCTGTAGATTATGCCGGTTCAGGGACGCCAAATAACGTAGATTATAGTGGCTCTCTGAAGGCACCAGTTCTGTAGGGTTTGGGCATTTACTGAGACGATTATTAATTGTAGCAGTAAATCACAAAGTTGATTCTTTTGGTGGCTTTAGAATCCAACCATGCGACATAACTCAAACAACGCGCACACACAGTTACTAATACACGAGGATACATTTATTAATACATAGAATATGCATATAAACCTAACAGATCTTATCGAGAGGGTTATCAGAATACAAAAGATATATATTCAATCAGTTACAAAGAGTAACACATCAAGAGGACATACGTTCAGTATATCATTCATTAAGACCGTTTCGTAAAGTGGACTTGGTTACAACTTCTACATTAGATACTCAAACAAGTACATAACTCTTAGGAATTAAATTGATATCAACTGGTTGGGATAACAATTGAATTCTCGAGCTGTAATGCATTGAAGTTGAATACTCATCCAATCTTTGGGGATTCAGATCTCCTGCGGGCACAAAGGAACAGTTGCAGGCTGTTGCTGTCCAATCCGCGCTCTCTGGCTCGGTGCCAGGCTGTGCTGTGCGGCTTGCGACGGTGCGCTGCTGATGCTCATTGTTGGCTTTAACTAGCAAAGTTTGTGCACAGGAGAAAAGATGACTGTGGGTCCCAGCAAGTCAGGAAGAGGACCGGTTTGTTCCTGATGAAGAGCTAGTTCTGAATAGTGATTCAGCTTTCCACAGTTCCGACCTGTTCACGAGGCCTGCTGCTGGTTACTCTCTGGCGACCTCCACTCTAGACTCTTAGAACAAAGGAAAGTTCTGGCACTCGGACACACTGGCCGTTCCGTGGTTGTCCGGGCTGAGTCTCAGGATGGTCAGGAGGCGCGCTGCGAGAATGTCCTGCCCTTGGGATTCTCCTTTGAATTCCTTCTAGAATTGTTGGATCTGAATCTTGTTGAATCTCAATCTGAATCTCTCAGGCTCTCTGTGTTGCCTGTTTTTACCTGGAGGAACTTCAGCTCATTGATTGGCTGAAAGTTCCATGGGCATCAGAGTCCCACGTGGATTACTCGGCCCTACCAGTCCCTGATTGGTTGATCAAGGTGAGATATGAGTCACTTAGTCCTGACACTTAGTAATGCAGTCCAGATGTCCAACTCGCACTCCCTAGACAGATAGGCGCCAATGGGTGACCATTGATCATGATAGCCAGGCTTAGCTAAGTGCATCCCCCTTTGGGAGCTGTCCTTGGACCTTAAATCACCTTGCATGAATGGTTTCTCTGTGGCTGCACCACAGAGATGAACAGAGAAATGAGGCCTAATTTGGGAAAGCTCAGAAACACTTAATTCTGTCTTATTATTAAGCCTCGCCGCTACAGTGCATTAGAAGAGTCCAGATGAAGATTGTGATGAAAGTCATTGTTGCTGTGGGTTCTGTTGCCATGAAGGGCAGCTCTCAGTCATGAAGTGTTAAACTCACAGGGGTATAAACACTCCCACATCTTCAGCCAATGCAAAGTGTCTCTTCTATGCAAATTGTCTTCCTGGGTCCAGCAGCACTTATAGCCAGTCAGTGCTGGAAACATAGGCTTGGTGCAGTTTAGCATGAACACTCCCAGGACAGCAGGACTAGACAGAGAGCAGCTTTATAAGGAGCAGAGGATGAGACACAATCAGCTGAACCCTTATTACACCCAACACAGCTGGAATGGAATGGAGTGTGTAGAGTCTAGTTAAATATTTTACATGCTGAAGCATGCAAGTATGGTTATTAATTTTAATACTCCACAATAAGCCATACATTGATCTTCACAGTATTTAAATATTAAAACATTCACAAAACTCTCATTAAAATGTACACAGATTCAAATGTATGCATTAGCATGTGTTAGTACATTAAACTGTTAGTTCCGTGTGTTAGGAAGGCTGATGTTTGTAGCTGTGCGTATTTGTGAATGCTGGTTTCTAAAGCTACTGCTTTGAAGGCAAAATTGGCCAAACAGCTGGTATACATCTGTGCTCTCTGCATTACTGTTAATCAACTATGTACTCCTGTATGAGAACAGTCAGGTCTCCTTCCACTAAGTGATCCCTGTGGCACAGAAGCAATGTAGATATTAGGTTTACTTATCCAGATATGGATTTATATCTCCCACACGGACAACAAAGGGTCAGCCAACAGACTCTATTGAAGCGACATCCAATCTGTCCTTCCTTGGCTCCCAGCCAGCCAGTCCTGGTGCACCCGGAGTTGCGGGAAGAGAGAGTATCTAGCTGTCAGCTGCGTTGGACCAGGGTTTACTCTCCAGGGACCATGCTAGTTAGCGTTGAGCGTAACTATTGAAACAGTCTGGGCACAGTAGTAACCGCGGGTGTGAGTGAGTCACTCTTTAGGGGGCAGAAACTCTGCATTCGGCGTAGCGCTACTTCTGAATAAACTATTCAGATGTTGACAAAGAGTCCCAGCCATACAGTATACTCTGGTGATCAGACGGGTCCACATTGGCTTTGCTAGCAGTTCACAAGGTCTTGCTGCTGGCTGGACCTCGGGCAGAATTCTGTCTTTACGTATGGGCTTCCTCTAGCTCAGTGATTAGAACAAAGGTCAAGTCCCAATGCAGACAACACTGGCAGTCATGTGATTGTCTCTGAGGGTGCGTGAGAGCGGAAGGAAGAGCGAAGTTCTGAGCCTGTCTGTGGCCTTTTAACCAGAGCCAATACGGCTGATGATTGGTCAAGAGGTTTGGGAGTATTTGGGGTTTCCACGCCCTTCAGGTTCCTGATTGGTTGGTCACCTTAGGAATGAGTAATCATGACCTCTAACATCCATAAACCAGTTGGGATTAGTCTCACTTGGACAACAAGGCACGCCAGGAATGGCCGTCCATTATGACTAATTGGCGCATCCTGACTAGTGGGTGCATCCCCATCCTAGGAGGTTTTCCTTATTAGAAAGACAAACATTTTAAATCAGAAACCACATGGATGCCTTCTCAGTGTCTTGGACCGCAGAAATGGGAGAGATGGGGGCCTCATTTAGGAAAGTACAGCAACACTTAAGTCTGTCTTATTAACAGGCTTTGCTGCTACACTGTATATACAGTATTTTGCATCGCATATAAAAGTTGTGGCGAAGACCATGTGTCACGCCCTCTGCAGCCAGAGGGCGCTCCTTCTCTGTCCTGTCCCTAGTTTCCGGTCTGCTGTCCTTCCTGTCCCTCTCTTCCTTGGGCTATATATTTCCGGGTCTTGCACTCTGTCCTCGCTCAGCACTGACGTTCGGATGTCCTGAGACCCGCCTAGCACCAGGGCGCCCCACGTCCGCTCCCTGAGGGCATAGGTTTCTATACGGCATTCCGGAACTCTTTGCACTATGAGCCCGGGCCTTTTCCCCGTCTCGCCGCTACGCATATGGGTCTTTTTCCGCTCTCCTGCTCCCCATGGTTAGTCCCTTTGGACGTCCGTGACAGAATGCTGAGCCACCTACTGACCCCGCGAGCTTAGTTTTTTTTTTTGTCTTGCTGCAGTTTTTTTTTCTTGTTCTCTGGGCTGTTTTTTTTTTTTTCAGTTCCTCTATTCTAATCACTCGATATCACTCCGATCTTCCGTGCCTGTGAGCGGGTCCTGTAACTGGCTTTCCTCTGGTAGATCACTCCGATATCAGTGATTGAATGTTGAGCTGGCTTGCCTATTCTTATTACTGGATATCACTCCGAGCTTCTGTGTCTGGAGCGGGTTCTCGTGCCTGGCTCTTCCTGGTCTTGCTCTCTCCGATATCAGTGATAGAATGGTAAGCTTTCTGCCGTTCCTCCATTCTTTTCGCTGGATATCACTCCGGGCATCTGTGTCTGTGAGCGGACTTCGGTCTGGCTTTCCTCAGGTTGTCCACTCCGATATCAGCGTTAGAATGTGACATGCCATTTGCCCAGTCTGCGGTATTTTTCCCCGGGGTTTTTGTGTTTTTTTTTTCTTGTTTTTTGCCTTTTGTTTTGATTTTTTTTTCTTCCTGGTTTCCCCTCCTTTTTGGTCCCCCCTGCTCTCTGTGTCTCGGTAATTTGGTTCCTACCCGTTTTTGGTTCCTATCTGTCTTGTGTGGTTTGTCTCCCTGGTCTTTCCCAGGTTTTTGTCTGTTGGGTTTGTGCTTGTGTACTTTTTTTGTTTTAAGTCTCCGGAGTTCTTCTCTACCCTCCCTTCCTCCACCCAATAAAGGTTTATACCCCGGAGGAAGGGGTAGCTCTCAGCCGTGGATTCCCGGAGGTTTCCTTTCAGTTAAATGAGGTTTTTCTTCCCCCCAGTGCTGTGCAGCTTATTTATTTGTTTGGGCGTCGGGAGCCGCCCATGAAGGGGAGGGTACTGTCACGCCCTCTGCAGCCAGAGGGCGCTCCTTCTCTGTCCTGTCCCTAGTTTCCGGTCTGCTGTCGTTCCTGTCCCTCTCTTCCTTGGGCTATATATTTCCGGGTCTTGCACTCTGTCCTCTCTCAGCACTGACGTTCGGATGTCCTGAGACCCGCCTAGCACCAGGGCGCCCCACGTCCGCTCCCTGAGGGCATAGGTTTCTATACGGCATTCCGGAACTCTTTGCACTATGAGCCCGGGCCTTTTCCCCATCTCGCCGCTACGCATATGGGTCTTTTTCCGCTCTCCTGCTCCCCATGGTTAGTCCCTTTGGACGTCCGTGACACCATGATAATGCACAGTCTTACAGTGGCAGGGAGTCCTGGCAGAAGTGTGATGCTCTCATTCACCAGAGGTGGTGTTGTTACTGGTCTGGTCAGGCTCTTCTTTTCTGGGGCACCAACCCACTTCAGGGTCAGGGTTCCTCCTCCCACCTGGGGTCTCTGGTGACAATGGCCTTCAAAACAGATCAAATGGAAAGTTGGAAATGTGACTGCTAAAGTGCAAAAAATAATAGCTGCCTCCATCCAGTTTTCATTCTTGAATGCATTATTTTAAACCACGACCATATGAACCCTATAGTTACACTGTTGAAAGAAGTGAGGACATGGAGAACTGATTTCACAGCAGCGACATCCTCCTGTTTAGCCTTCTGGGAGGGTCTGGAGGGAGAGGACACAGCTACTTTAAAGGATGCCCATGCTGTCATCACAGGGGCAAGTGGAGGAGAGAACCCACGAAACTTACAGTACGCTGGGCAAACGTCCCGAGATCGAATTCTTCCGCGACGGGGGTACCTTTAAAGCGGAGACGACGGCACCGAAAATTTTTGGCGCGCCCTCTCTTTAAAGCCCTGGCCAAATATGAAGACAGTACGTACAGTTATAATTCAAACGGAATTAAAAACTACACATCCCAGTTACCATGGTGGTGCTTGTGATCATTGCGTTTAACCAACGAAACAGGGCGAAAAATCAGTCACATGACTTTGGGGCAGAGTTTCAAAAGCTTAACCTATCAGCAACAAAGCGAAATTTACACGATAGGCTACCTCAAACTGTCAGTTACACGGCTGTGTATGTCGCTTAAGCCACTCCTATTTGGCATTTTAGTTATGGAGGCGAGAAAACGCCCCCCCCCCCCCCCCCCTCTCTGGGTGTCTGATTTGCCGCCATGTTTAACCGTCCGTGTCCGAATCGCAGTAGCTACGCGTATGAAATAAAGTTCATCCCAGCTACAAAACATATATATTTTTGTGGTAAGAGGGCGCAAAACATCAGTATTTACTGCTATTAATTACTGTACGATTTATAGTTGAAATCTGAGCCTAGATATAAAGTTAAAATCTCGACAAAGCAATGTAGGAAATACAGAGAAAAGAAATCCTTTCTGACATCTAAAATCAGTTTCGATCAAGGTCTCTAAAACGAACAAGAAAAAGAGGATTTTCGGAGGGCAATTACGCTGTGTTTATATAGGATAAGTGATCTATGAGCAATCTAATTTCTTGTTCGTTTAAAACAGTGAAATGTCAGCTGCAAAAGATCGCACCAGAAACAGCACTCTCTCTGCCTGTCATAGACGTTCGGGAAAGGCTGAATGAAGTCATGTTAAGAACAATAATTCGGTGATCAATAATAACAGTTGTAGGACAAGAAACAAAAGATAATGAAAACTTCTTTAGGCTAAAACTCAAGTTCATTCTACAAATTAAGGCAAATGAAAATTCAGGATGTTAAAGTGCTAGAGGTGTAAAAAATACAAAAATGCACATGAGTAAAAAGTTTTAGAAATGGAGCAGGTGTTGCTTTGAAATAAGCAAACAGAAAAAAAGCCATGACTAAAGTGCAGAAGAGGGATGCAGGAACACTTGCTTAGATATACAAAAAAAAATCACAAAAAGGTGTATGTTACAAAAGAACATGCAAACATGTTCATCATGTACATCAATTTCCCTTCACGATCAATAAAGTCTTATCTATAAACATGAAACAGAGTGAGGAATCAGAAAATTAGCATGCATAAAAAACAGCAATTCTGTCAATAAGCCCTAAATGAATTAATAGCAACCATGGTTTCATGGAGGGCTTCTCAGATAGTTGGGCATTCAGGTAGATTGCCAGGTGAAAGGATTTGTAAACATACTTTGTTAAAGCAAGTCAGTTTTTTCTGCAACACATAAAATACATTTTTCCAAGAAAGTTTAGCCTTTGTCACTAATGAAACCACTAAATAAAGACATAAATATAGAAATCTTAAGATTTTGTTATTCAATGTTGGTAGCAGGATGAACTGTGCTAAGTGTATATTTTGTTGCAGCTTTGCTGCAAGATGTTAACAGTGAAAAAAGGTATTTAGAAATGAGTTATTTCAAGAAGAAAATGTTCAGAATAATTGCAAATCTAGCAGGATAGAGAAAGCACAGAAAACAGGCAGTTAGATTGATCAGATTAGTATGAAAAGTTATTTAGCAAAGGGAATGAGAAGAGTGACAAACTAGTATGCTTTAGATCTTTTTATCTGGACCAGGGAAAACTGATCATGTTTCTCTATAACAATAATAAAAAACTTTATTTGATATATCAACATTAAAGGTGGCATCTCAAAGCAATACAGTAGATGTAAAAACAGATAAAAGGACCACAGATTACAAAGTAAATACATATAAGAAAGACAAGCAGTTAGAGGTGCTACCAAAATTAGAAAATGAAGCAGATACAGACACTAAGTCTTCTGAAAAGAAAGGTTCTGAGGTTAGATTTAAATGCACTCAGGGTACGTGACTGATATCACTGGGAATACAAATTGAGAGCTCTGGGGTGCAGCTAGAGAAGACCCTGTCACCCACAGAATGTAGATGTTCTTGAGGACAGCTAGAAGACCAGAGTCAGACGGACAAAGGTGGGGAGTAGACAGATAATAAGCCATATACTGTAGGTACTGAATGAGGATGAGGATTTTGAAGTTGACTCGAAACCTGATAGGTAACCAATGCAAGGACTTGAAAACAGGTGTAATGCATCCCTGATAGGATTCTCGCTGTCATATTCTGAACATATTGAAGATTGCTCAGTGTGGATTTAATTTCCCCAGTGAACAGGATGTGCATTTATTAATTCTAGAAAAAAAAGCCTTTCTTGATTTCTCTAGTTCTTAGTTTCACTAGTTCCCTTTAAAATAAACTATTATGCCACAATGCAGAGTATTATATGGACAGTATTTACACATGATATTGTGATTTAAAGAAATGAACACAAGCAGCTTTTCGAGATTTAAGTGTTGGCTGAGTTATTGCAGGATAAAAAACTAGAGATGTTGGTAAGAAGATAATTTTGGGATAGCTGAGGAATACACTGATAACAAGAACACTTCCTAATGGGGTTAGGCATACTTTTGATGAAGATGATGAAGTTAACAGACTGTATGTTTACATAGATACTGAAATGAGGATTGTATTTTAGATTTTGTGTAGTTGCTAGCATTGAACTGTGTGTTGGATGCACATGAATTGAAGGAATGGGCAAACATCGCTGATGCGGATCCACAGAGCCAGCATATTAAGATATTTATAATTAGAGGCAATTTGTTTAAATAACTAGGTATGGATACTGATGTGCAAGATAGGTGGAAAGGCTGTTTCCTTAAGCCAGCACTATAAAATATTTTATTCTCAGTGAGATGCTGCCATTTCATAGTGGGTTTCTAACACTGAGTATAGTTCAATCCACACAGTGCCTTTACTTCCATCCATTTCTAATCTCTTTATCCAGTACAGAGGATTAGGAGCCTATCCCAGTAAGCAACGGACACAAGGCAGAATACACCCTGGACATAGCGCCAGTCCATCACAGGACAGACAGACACAAACACACACACACCAGGGCCAGTTTTCCCATAAACCAATTAACTTACCAGTATGTTTTGGAGTGCGAGAGGGAGTCATATCACACATATGGAGAAAAAACATGTAACCCAGAGAGAACATGCAAACCCCACACACACAGGATGGCAGGAATTGAATCTAGGACCCCAGTGCTCCAAGATAGCAATGCTAACCACTTTGCCACCATTATAAATGGATGGATATCTTAGTTATCTTTCTAGTTCACAGGTTTGCATGCATAATTTAATTTTGAAAGGCGCTGAGACATCAGGTACTACTATTGTATTTATGAAAAAGAAACAAAACAAAAAGCATACTAACAACTGTGCCATCCTACTCTTTAGTTAATACAATTTATTATTTATAAACAGTTAACATTGTTAGCAAAATATTTTGAATTATATTTAATTAGTCAGATTTAATGTATATTTGAACAATGAAAATATATTTTTACAAGATGCGGGGGAAAGTGCAACAACTTATTACAGTGCTAAATTTAATATTGATTGCTAATAGTTTATGCTAACACCTAACTTTCTTAATTAGGTGCAATTAAAACAGTGAACTAAGTGATAATATACCATTCAGAAATACAATCGAGAATAGTTTTGTGGTGTTTGTATGGATGAAACGTTTCTAAAATGTATAACGTAACAAATTTAAAGACGATTAAATTCTGTAATCTTTCCACTTGTAATGTCATTAGACAGAACAAGAAGTTTCTGCTTTGTCTAAGGATGGTATCAAAAAGTAGTCTAGGTGGTGAGAAAGCTGTGCTTAATGATAATTAAGTGACTTAAAAGTAAAAAGAGATGGTTCATATTGCTTGATTAATTTTAAAAACTAAGTTATAAATGCAGACGCGATCGCTGCCATAAGCGCTCCAGGCAGCAGAACGTTCGTTCTGTACTGCTGCGCTCCGCGCCTCCTCCCTCTCTCGGTGCCGCGCCCCTCTCTGACGGAGCGCAGTGGGCGGTACGCTATTTTCAGAGCCTCTGATTGGGAAAAAAAGACCTGCTGATGAGTTTCACACAACAGGAAGAGAAAAGAATGGGATTTTTTCTCTTCGAAACGTGTGCTGTCTTTATGAAATTCGTGTATTTTAAACGTTTAATTAAGAAGTAAAAACCTTACAGCGTACACAGAGATTCTGAGCTGATCACGAGGAAGAAAAATCACCCATTTTTCGCGCATAAAAAGTGGTTTTTAACTCTCGTAACCCATTTTTATAGGTTTTAAAGTCGTGCAATGTCTAAGTTAAGCAGGAACACATCATTATATCTCATTTTTTATTTCTTTTTAAAAAAAAATAAAAATCGTTTGCCCAGCCTACTTACAGGAGTGCGCATGAGGTTTCCAGGTAACCCGCAATCTGCTCTTTAATTTGTTGCGGTGTACTGACTGTGAGGCCATCCTGGTGCTCAAAGCAGACAGACATTTTCCTTCTACACTGACTACTCTTAAGACAGCACTATGAGGCATGAAGCTCTCTCACGGGTGTGGGATAGATTCCAACATAAGAATGAAAAACTCTTATTTACCCATCTTCTCTCCGAGTGGTATATTGGGGAAAAGTTGTTCTTTATGTTTGGTGCTGAAGTTGAATCATTTCTGTCTTGTGTGTTAAATTCATGTGTTAAAAATATGTTAAAATTGTGTAACATTCATGCTGCTTAAGAACATGAGATTGAATATTAAATTTGTTTTTCCATCTAGGGTTAAGACATTCTCCATAATAGAGTTGTATTTTTTGCTTCTAAGTCCCTATTTCAATAATAAAAAGTAATGAAGTCCCTTATTAAAATTGTTGATAAATGTAACAGGCTTTCAGGTTATATGGTTAATTGTGGAAAATCAGCTCTTCTTCCTTTGAATAATAATTCTGGAGATGTTATATTACTGTTTTTGAATATATCTTATTTAGTGGCATAGGTACTAACCTTTCTCTAAAAAAGACCCTCTTTCTCTAAGAAAAGTGTAATTTTCTTTACATCTTGTAATGACTCAATCAATCAATCAAGGTTTATATATCAATGCACGAACAGTACAGCGTACAGTGGTGTTGTCAGCAATGAAATGCTTAATCCATGAGCTCTTTAAGAGGCTTAGAAGAGTAGAAAGACAGACATTTATAGGGATTAGGTTAAGATTAGAATACAATAATTATACTCTCACCACCTGTGGTCGGATCATCTGAAGGTCCAGGATCCAATTGCAGAGAGGGGAGCTTAGTCCTAGGCCCCGGAGTTTGGTGATAAGCCTTGAGGGTATGATGGTGTTGAATGCTGAGCTGTAGTCAACAAACAGCATTCTCACATTTGTTCCTTTCTTATCTACTGTAGGTGTAGAGGCAGTATGTAGAGCAGTTGATCTGTTCTGTCGGTATGCAAATTGCAGTGGGTCCAAGGTGTCAGGCAGTAAGGAGGTGATGTGTGCTTTGATCAGCTGCTTGAAGCATTTCATGATGATTGATGTGAGTGCAACAGGGCAGTAGTCAATTAGGCAGTTGACTCTGGTTTTCCTGGAGATCGGGATGATGGTAGTTTTCTTGAAGCAAGAGGGGACTGTGCTTTGAGTCAGGGGAAGGTCAGGTAAAGAGTGATGTGAGTGATGGATGAAAGTAATATAACCAGTCAGCCAGGCTCTTTGAAGACTTAAGTTTAAGTTTGTTATTTCTGTAAAATAAGAAACAGAACTTGCTTTTTAAAATCTAGTACTACCCAGGGCAGCAGCTTTCTACGCGTAAGCAAGGAGGACCTACGCTGTGAGGAGCAAAAAAGATCATGGTGTGGGAGAAGGAGACATCTGTGTGCTTGATTAATAGTTATCTGTTAATGACATTTGGCTTATCTTGGCAAACCAAAAGACCTTTGGTATTTAATTTGTGCAAAAATCTGAGACTTTTGGACTCTGTGAGATGAAGGCCCTGTGTGAGATGGTAGATAATCCTGTGTGACATTAATGCTTCATGTTTTTGAAACCAGTAAGCAGCTCAGCTGCCAGTGTTATTATGAGGGACCATTGAGGAAAGTTAGTTAGAGGAGGAGGGTCCACACTGCATTATAATGATCCTTACATGTCCTGGACATGTCATCTATGATTTGTGATTTCATTATACATCATATGATGGCAGTATTTGTTGTGGTAATACACTGGATATTTAAAATCCATGTTTTTTAATCAGTCTCACAATTTACTGTTCCAATTTGTAACTGTTACAGTTCATTAATAACCTGCACATCACTATATTAATTATTTATTCATCCATGTACTATCTTCTTTAATACCCCAGGGAACAGGGAACCTTCTGAGATATTTATATAAAACAGGTGGCTTCCTTTCCAATTCCAGACAGTGTTATATTAGGCCAGATTTGTTTTTTATTGGATCTTATTTAGAGGAACACTTAGATGTGTGAGTAAACATCATCATTGTGTTTTCTAGAATTCAGTTATTTATTTATACTTATTTATTTATACAGTTTTAAACTGATGACCTCTGAATGAATTGCTGCATTCTTTATTGGTGATGTTTTTTTCTGTTTTTGTAGTATTGTTCGGTTGGAGCCTTCTGTAAAACATATAGTATTTTGCACAAGGGATAATAAACCTTCAATGGAATTGAAAGGTGTGGCTCTGTCATTTTTAACCCACCTGTAACAGCCACACTGCTGCATGTCAGAGGAAGAAAGAAGCTACAGTTCAAACCCTATTTTTCCATATCATATTTCAGCACTTCAAAACACTTTATACTAATATAAAATCACTAATATTTCGCCATTTCGTTATTCAATACTGATGAGGAAGCTCATTTCATTTCACATCACTGCTGTACAAACAGGTTAGATTCTCAGACATGTCCTAGTCCAGTTTGTTTTGTGAAGATCTTGCTACACTGGGAAGATCCCTTTAACTGTGTGTCAGAGCAAAAACAAGCAGAACAGGTTCCACCTGTTTTGACAATCCAGGCAGTCTCTCTCTCTCCAGCAGCTTGTTATTTCTGCTCTTTTCAGTATTTAAATTATTTACTTATGTTCTGAACTTGAACACCAGAAGCTGGTGCTGAGTTGGATTATTGAAGCTGTTGCAGCTATTGGACTTTGTGGTTCTGGTGAGTAACTTGGCCTGAAGATTGAACTTACTTTCACAAAGGCCTGGGATATGTTTCGTACTACAGAACTGAAACTGAAACGAGAAAGGTGTGTTTTAATAGCACAAAGATGGTAAATGTTTTTAAATAGTTTTAAAAAGTAAAATAATTAGCTGCTGTGTTTTCAGCTGGACTCTATAGAAGTTAAGATTCCTCAGTTATGCATCAAAGAGACCTGTGCTCCCCTTCTCCTTCAGCTGCAGGTTATTTTTATAACACACAGTGTTGATTTTACAAAAACAGTTTCCTTTATTCAATGTTGAATATTGCTTTGAGCTGAATCAAACTGTTTCTTTTTCTAATAATATTTTTATTTAAAGCTCATTTAACCCAATTAAGAATTAAAGTAAAAAAATTCTTTCAGATTCTTATTATTTAATAAAATATGATTTTCTTATTTTAATTCTATAAAATACACCAAATAGAGTAAATTAAGGAAAATATATATATATATAACAGTTAAATATTCACAATACTGTATTTCACTGCATTTTAAAAACATGATGAGATTTTAGTACGTGGTTCTCCAACAATCTGAAAAGAAAGCTTGTGTTCCCGTTCAGTCACATTCCTGAGAGTTCCTGGAACAAGATAACATGAATCAGAGGATGGTGCAGTATTCAAATTGCTCTAGTTAACACTTAGATTTGATAAGAATCCTGTAACATACTAAAGAGCTGGTACTGTAAGAAACTGTATGTAGGCTGTAATGTATGTACTCTATTATCTACAATATAATGAATCATAGTATGAATATGAATTAACCCTAGTCCAATTCCAGAGCTACAGGAGAGGGTAATTTCATTTACCTCCATTTTCTGGCATTTATGCATACAGTCCTTAATAGTTCTGTTGGTGGTGATGTAGGTGTAAGACTGTAGCTACTCATCCTAACATCTTGTGTGTTGCATCTGTTGGACAGGTGCAGAGTTTAGAAGACAGAGAGATGGTAAAGACCAGGACTGTCCCAAAGAGAGCAGTGGGACCTCTTAGTAATTTATACAGAAGACAACATACTTCAAGGGTTTTCTTCTGTTATGTATGACATATAGTGCCTTGCAGAAATATTCAAATTCTTGCAGAGTTTTCATGTTTTGCTGATTTAAAGCTGTTATAGGGTGGCAAACACCATTCAGTTGCAAGGCAGGATACACCCTGGAAAGAACGCCAGTTAATTGCAGAGCAAACACACAAATACAAACACACACTCACACTCACACCAGGCAGCAATGTTAATCACTGCACCACAATGCCACTTAAATAGTGATTACTGTAATATTTGTAAATTATTCACAGAGCTAACTCTCACCTGGAGAAGACGGGGAGCATTGCGAAAAGTTATGTTCTTTGATTTCTCCAGTGCCTTTAACACCATTCATCCCCCATTAATGAGAGATAAGCTAAGGGCGCAGGTGGACACTCCCTTGGTGTCCTGGATTATCTTAACTATCTCCAGCTAAACACCAGCAAGACTAAAGAAATGGTGATGGGCTTTCAGAGGAATAAGTCTCCGCTGAACCCTCTTTCCATCCATCTATGGACAGCATGTTGTACTCATGTACTTTTTGGACACTGCATTAATATACTGTTTATACTGTGTTACTTTCAATCTGTATATACCTATGTGCATTTTGCACATATTTTATTGTTTTACAGTGACTCTTAGCATATTTTGCACACACCTAACTTTTGTATTGCTGTACTTATTTTAATTTATAGTCTATTCTTGTATCTATCTAAATTACACAATCTACTCCACACATCAATGCAAGAAAAAAACAAAGATGTAAATAGATAATTAATATAAAAGAAAGGTGGGAGTCCTGATTGGATAAGTATTCAAATAGTTTTCTGAGCTGAGAGTGTACCAGAGGGTGCTGCTAAGACAGTCCCAGGGTAATTGGGGTAATTGGCCGCACCCAGAGACACCAGCTTCCTATAAAAGCACATAGTGTGGCATCAGATTTTACATGACCTTCACAGTCACTTGAGACAGTGTGTTTGTAATATCAAATGGTAAGAGCCTTTAGGAACAATTCATATATGCTATGAAATACTCTTGTGGGAGTGAATGTAAATTATCCTTGGTCTTTTCCATGTTGACTCGCCAGTAAGAAAGAAGATAGGAAAGACACATGTATGGCTAAATTAGAATACGTCTGGATTCACCCAGGTGCTGAACTTCCACTGTTACTAGAATCTCACAAGGAGTGGTTCTCTGGGACATTTAATGTCCCCTATTCAGGTTTGGTTTATGTACAGATCTTCTGGCTATGCTACCATCAAGATGTGGATGTGTTACATTGTGAGATATTGTTACAAAACTGGTGAAAATCAGGAATTGACTGAGTGGTTTAGTCATTCACTGAAATAATTATTCATAAACCCAGACTAGTAAGTGATTTTCTAGCAATATACCTGAGCGGCTGGTCTAATTAGAAGCATGTGAACTCTTTATTCTATGGCATTGCTTTGTTGAGAAAAGTAATAATCCAGGCACACTTGGTTAAAACAAATATTTATTATAATCACAAAACACAAGCTTCACTACACAAAACAAACAACACACAAAGTTACTTTACTGTATGTACACTATTTACAAACAAGGCATTTCTGAAGGCCTAACATTCTGGTCACCCAGAAAACCCCAGACTGTTACTATGCATTAATGCCTACAGTGGCCACATAGGAGATAAGCTGCCTTCTAACTAAATACTGTACCATGCAACCTGCAGTTAGATCTCTCTCTCTCTCTCTCTCTCTCTCTTTCTCTCTGCACCCTGAGTGCCACAAATTAAATGGGAGCCTATATCCCTATCCATAAAATGCACCCTAATCAGGAAAGAACTGAGGTCTCTTTTACTCGGGGAACCCAAGTTCCCTAAAACACAGAATAGCATTCCCTCTCTAAAAAGGCTCAAATGATGTTGAAACAGACTTGTACAGTAACTCTGAGGAATGTACTCTCTGATTCTCAGGTCACCTTTGGCCTAACTGACCTCCTCATGAGTGCCAGTTCCTTCATATCATTTCATAGTCTTGGCCACAGCAGTTACTGACTCTTGCAATTTGGCTTAAAGATTGATACTTCATTTCTTAAAGTACCTGTCTTTTTTCCATGTTTAACTGAGAAAAAGTTGCCATGTTCATTCAGGAATTACAAACTTTTGCCCATGCTCCCTATATTTATAGTAATCATGGACCCTTGCCTGTTTACCAATAATTGGTGACAAAAGGTAAATGAGGTAACATGCTAGTTAACTGTGAGAATATCTAACAAAGACAATTTAAACGTATTTTAGTGTTATAACACCATGTTATACACATTTCTGATTTTTAACTAACCTGGACTTCAGACTGAAATCTGCTTGCTTTGGCTGTTCATTTTATTGAAAATGAAACATTGACATTTTCAATGCAGTTCACTTAAGATAAGTACACATATCATATAATTTTAACTGTATATAACTTGGTTATAGACAAGTTAATACAGTTTAAAGCACAGATAATCATGAAAAATCTAGTTTCAAGCAAGTGTACTAAAACGTTTGACTGATACCGTATATTGCAAAATATTAATATATTTGGCTACATTGTTTACAAAATTATTATTAAAACAAATTATTGGTTTAAATGCAATTGTTTTTCTGTGGTGCTTTTAGGCTTCCTTAGTTACAGCCATGCTGGGAGTGGGTTGCAGACAGACATTGCTATGGGAACCAGGCTTTCTCGTAAGAGCTTGCTCGTCCACTGGCCCTGAGAGAATGTGCTCGGGCCGCCTCTCCATTCCACCTTCAGTCTATCAATCAGACAGCCAATCTAGTAATCAAACCCTGATTGATCGACCTATTTAAGGCTTAATTATCCAACAGACCATTGCAACATTGATGCTGAGTTCCCTAGAGCCATGTGATGATTAGGTGTGTTCTTGTTTCTCAAGCATTAGTTTATTACAGGGTTGATCTAGTGGAGATTCACTTTAAATTCTGCTCTGACAGCCCTTGACCCACTACCTCACTACCCTCAGTCCTGACAGTTCTCACACAGTCTCGGTAGCCTTTCTCTCTCCCTGATGGTCAGCCTGCCTGCCTGTTCATCTCTCATTACCAGCCGCCTTAGTCTCGCTGCCTCCTTGGCTCTCTGGAATCTTCTGGAAAGCCCTGCGCTTGGGTTTAAGCCTGTCAGCTTGCTACACTGCTGCTCAGCAGCACCTGCTGTATTTCGAATGTAAGTTGTAACGGAACAGTTCTTTCTGGACCCTATGCAGACTACACAATCCGAAATAGTGAGGAAACAGTGGGAAAAAAGTTATGCAGGAGTACGGGGATGAAAACGGGGGGGCGTGTCCAAAGTGCGCTGGTACACGGGGATGGTGTGGTCGAGGCAAACAATCGAAAAATAATCCAGACAGGGAATACAAATACAAAATACAAAAACAAGCTTGAGTCCATGCCAGGCGATCCATCCGAAACAGGAGATTAAAATCAGGAACCAAGTCGGAACCAGCAAGGGGAACAGGAACAGGCATAGAAACTTAAAAACATAATGGAGCCAGGCGCAACCAGGTCCCGGGCTCACACAATATGGAAATCAGATGCAGAGCCCGGATTAACGTCAGTGCCTGGCTTTTAAGGGAAGTTGGAAGGAAGCTAGAACAATTAACAGGTGTGGGGAATAAGGCAAACGAGGAAGAGCCGGAGCGCCCTTAAGGAGGAGGGACTACAATCGTGACATAGGTGGTCTAAATGCCCAGATGGAAGATCTTAAATTCACTACAATTTGATGTAGATGTCTGAACATTGTAGCTGATGTGCACCCATAATTTTGCTGGCTACCTTTCCAGTCCTGCTAAATGTGTTTTTATTGCATATATTTAGGTTACTAAAGCAGGGTAACACAGTAACACAAAGCAAGTTCTGCAGAATAAAGTTGTTGTAGTGCACACAATAAAAGAGCAGAGTATTCATAGCAGAAACAGTTGGAGTTTGCTCTTCTTACTAATGGTATGTCAGGATTTTCCTCTCAAGATAGTCTATAATCAACAGTAAAACCAAGATTTTTGTAACTGCTGACAATTTCAATTTCTTTCTTCTCAATGACTGTTTCACAGTAGATAATTGCCTTCTATAATCAATAATCATGTATTTGGTTTTTGACACATTATGTTGAAGGAAAACATTTTTATGTCATTCACAAAATAATCTACCACAGGCTCATGATCAGTGTTTCAGTCTTGTAGAAGACTGACAATGACAGAGTCATCAGCAAATTAAATGATGTGTCTGTCCTCAAAAGGGCTTCTGCAGCTGTCTATATACAGAGTACACAGCCCAAAGGACATGCAATGGAAGAACACAACTGTTCTAATATGGCCAGCAGCCATAACACTCTGCAACTCACAACTGGCAACCTACTGAAGCTAAGCAGGTGTGAGCCTGGTCAGTACCTGGATGGGAAACCTCCTAGGAAAAACTAAGTTTGCTGCTAGAAGAGGTGTTAGTGGGGCCAGCAGGGGGTGTTCACCCTGAGGTCCATGTGGGTCCTAATGCCCCAGTATAGTGGACACTATACTGTAAACAGGTGCCGTCCTTTGGATGAGATGTAAAACCAAGGTCCTGACTTTCTTGGGTCATTAAAAATCCCAGGATGTTTCTCGAAAAGAGGGGCGTAATCCTGGCGTCCTGGCCAAATTTCCCATTGGCCCTTACCAATCATGGCCTCCTAATAATCCCTATCTATGAATTGGCTTCCTTACTTTGCTCTCCTCCCCACTGATAGCTGATGTGTGGTGAGTGTTCTGGCACACTATGGCTGTTGTCGCACCATCCAGGTGGATGCTGCACATTGGTGGAGGGGAGTCCCCATTACCTGTAAAGCGCTTTGAGTGGAGTGTCCAAAAAAGTGCTATATAAGTGTAAGCAATTATTATTATTAATATAAGACCATATAATCTTTCTCTTAGTGATCTGTTGGTCAAAAGGTGTACGATCAAACCTTATATAAATATTATTATAAATATTAAAGTCTGGATTAAAACTTAATAATTATCTCTCTGCTAACAGGTATGGTTGAATGGTGTTAATCATTGATGAGAAATCTCTAAATAAAAGCCTGTTTTTTTTTCGGACCTTCTACATCCGAATATAAGAGATTCAGTAATGGGAGGGTAGCATCTCCGACTCATCTTTTATCCCTGTGGACAAATTGCATGGGATCCAGTAGGAGCTTTACCTGGTGGAGAACATGCCTTCTCCACCAGGTAGATTGCATATCAATTTCTTTAAATGACTTCATAACTAAAGAGGTTCATCCACTGATCTGAAATCACTTAATTAGAACCACTGACTTAGGGGATTTGTGCTTTGCATAATGTATGATTGTTATGTGTTTCCAAATTTTGGGTTCTTTCTGCTAATTCAAAGATATTTTGAAAAAATTGTAGCATTCTGTGGCCACTCCCGAGTTACTTTATGGCCTGTACCGTTGCCTCATGACCTTGAGCCACAGCTACTTCTTTCCCCATGGCAAGCTATGGGAAACTGGGTACTTCCTTTTCTCTGTACCTGCAGTCTCCCTCCCCTTACCTCTCCCTGGTGAATTACAGCCCTCTGCCTTGTGAAGCTGTGAACCTGTCTCTACTCTGTCGTCATCCTCTCGATTTGCCAAAGTATGTTTTGAAAAATGTGAGGTGGTGTAGGAGGTAGGGAACTCAAGGGCTTAAACTGTTGTACAAAGTTCTTATCTGTAAGAATGAAGGAGTGAGATTTAAAGAGATTGCAGACACAAGGATTCCTGAGTGTACAAGTGTTAACCAAAGAAGTCAGAGGCCAGGTCAAAGAATTAGGAAGATTACACAAACCATGGCAATAAAGTCAGTACTCCAGATACAGTATAAGGTTCTCATTCGTTTAACTATTTTAAGCAATCTTAAACAAAAATTTGGTTAAACCTATATTCTGTGGCTATCAATCTGTGCTAACAGCAACAGGGAGGTAGTCTGCAGGATATTAATGGTTCCAAGTACTGTAATTTTTGTGGGTAAAAGCAACTCAGGCTTCCTCTAAATAACTGCAGGAAATAAAGATGAAGATTAATGTAATCTAATATCCAGGAAGATATGTTTTTCTACTGCAAATTGTAACATACAGCTCATTACATAACATAAGCTCTGTATTTCTTTAATGAATATACAAATTAAACTGTGTGCACACCAGTAAAAAGAGTATTAAATAGTTAACTGCAGTGACTGAAAAATGAGATGGTAAACATGAGTCACAATTTGAGTGACGGGAACAATCTTTCCTCCACATGCTTGAGAACTACACAGAGAAAAAAACAGTTACCCTAAAACACCTGACAACACATGTATTGTAAACACATTTTTCTACAGAGTGCAATAGTCTCACTTCCAAACTTAAACACAATCCATTAGAGTGCATTAAGTCTTCAACAAAGAGTGACCTTCTGACCACCAACTTCACACACTCCCATCAAAGACTGAATATCAACATAGAGCGACTGCTTTGCCTTCAGTTTCATACACCTCCCACCTCCCACAGTGTGTGCACTGTTCATCAGAGAATGTCCATCAGTCTTCTGCATCCCATAATGGACAGTGTGAACTCTTCAATAGAGACTGACAGTCAGACTATCAATTTAACACACCACACTGGAGAGTGTACACTCTTTCCACCTTGCCATTGATCGTGCCATCACTAATAGATAGTGAATGTCTGACCATCCTCAGTTCTCTATACTTGAAAAATTCCTAAAATGTGAACAAATCAGTTCAATTGAAAGATATTACATTGACATGGATTGGTGTGCTAGTAATCATGGTATTTAACCACTTCTTTTAAACTCCTTTAGCTCAGCCAGCTGGTTCCCTCTTGAATGACGCTGTCGGACCGGGTTCAATCCCCGGTGGTGTATAACAGTATACTGTATAGTACAGTTTTTTTTTAATTCCAAGTTACATTGTTGGCTAATTAATGGCTGCTGACATTTGGATTAAGACAAAATATGGATTTTCTCAATTCAGATGTAAACCTGAAAGAGACACATGTTCACAATAATCTATAATAGTGGACTATTTTTATGCATTCGGCTATATTAGAAACAGACAGAAAGTAATGCTCTGATCGCGCTTTGAACCACCTGGGTGCAGCTTAGTATACTAAAGTGCTCATTACCACTACAAGGACAATATAGGTTTTTTTTTTTAAAGAAACAAAAATGTTTCAAAATGTTTCCAAAACATCCACTTGTAATACTGTAGCTGCTGAGTTACATGATTCCATATTCATGTAACTATCAAGTGATGTTAAATCACTACATTTATCTTTTAACAATAACAGCAAGTGGTGTTCTTACTACGTATTCTTAGAAAAGGATAAAACGTTATAACTTGGTAAGTCACCAAGTTAAAGACTTTGATGCATAAAATATTTATGCATAATTAAAATATTTATGATGAAGTTGGAAGGTTGTGTATTTTTGTCCAACTGAGCAATCTTGCTTTAATAAAATATACCCAGTTTTTAATGTTTATCATGCTGTAATACACAGTTTAAAATTATTAAAAGTCTAAACAGTATACAACTTAAATTTTTAATTGTAAAACGATTGTCCCTCAGCAGTGACCAGGATTCAAAGGCGGGCATTTTCTGGCGACAGCTCAAATGCTATACATACAGGACGTTAAGCTTTATTAGTTCCACCTGGTGGTTTTACAAGGTACCATTATCCTATTTTAAAAAAATGTGTTGTGGTATGAGGCGGTATGTTGTGCAACGTCCACCACGTTTTAACGCAGCGTACCTCGCTCATTTTGAATGGCTGGATCTGTATACCGTACGTGCCAGACCCATGGAACAGTAACTCCATGTTTGACTGCTAGGAAATAATGTATTTTTAGAAATTAATGAATGATAACCCACTATTATAATTTTTGTGTTTTCCACCACTCACTGTACTGTGATGAGAAAAAATGAATTTGTTTAAGGAATATAGATGGCATATCTAAATCTAAAGAAAAACAAACTTTCCTACATCATATCCATATGTTGTGATGTGAGGGTTTGATTTTACTGAAACAATTAGACATTGAAGAATATTTATATGGCTACAATTGGCCCAACAGAAAACACAAAAAGTAATGTCAGCACATGGTTCAAAGTATACATTATACAATTAAATTACTATCAGAACAAAACATGCATAGTAAGTCAACAACAGTAATGATATATACTGTATGTGAATCAATCTGCCTTGAGACTAATGGCTGCTCGTTCACTCAGGCATTACAGATATATTAACAACACCAGGGTTACGTACACACTTGACTATAACATTTAATATGGTCTAATTTTTCAACTAAATCTCATATAATTAATGATCATTCATGTGAGAAATTATATTAGATTCATTAGTCTCAAAAAAACTAATCAACATTGATATAATTGAAATAAATTACTAAATAGTTACTGTCTTGCTCTTGTGAAATGTGATTGGACTTATAGTCTAACTCTCCAGGTTTATATTGTGAACATTGAATTTATACTCATCCAAGCCACTACTGGTGGGGCTGGTCTGTGGATTTCAAAGTCCAGTGCAGAGAGAGAAATCACTGAGTGTGTTTGTCAAAGGGGCGTCAGATGTTGGTGTTGGCAGGATTGTTTGTGTTGAGAAAGAAAGTGAATGCAGCTTAAGCCTTGTGCTGGAAGCAGAAGTTGAAGAAGGAATTCCTCACAATAAGCATTTGGTGTTACAATGAGGCACAGAGTTTTTGGCACCTCATCACTGGAGCTGTCAAGATTGGGCCTAGTTTATGACGATTCTGCTGCTTGTAGGAGAGGCCCTTGCAGATGCACCCTTAATGCTTGCATCATTGAAGCTTGGCTGGGCTCTGGGTTATTGTTTATTCACGGCAACAGTAAGATTATTAGAATTTATCACCATTTTGAAAAAGTATTTTGACTCTTGGACAGCTTTCACATTTTCTTGCTTGCTGTCAGATCTTAATTAAAAATTGAAGTTGTAATAAGAAAAAACAACCTACTAAATATTTAAAAGCAAAAAAAAAGAAAGTTAATATATAATATGAAAGAAAAAGGGGAAAATCTTGATTAAGTATTCAAATTCTGTTTTGTTGCAATAACTTCTTGTTGGACTGGTTCAAACTGATATTTGAAATAAACATACTATTGGAACCAGCATTTCCACAATTTCTGCAAAAAAGACCACAGAAGAAATCAGTTAGCAGCATTTGGTCACAAAAGCAGATCATATTGTTTTCAACAATGGGATCAATCAAACCATTCACTCTGTCATGAATATATAAAGTGGCAAACATCATAACTATGAGGCAATATAAAATTATCTTGAGTTATGCGGTAGAAACCCCTCTCATTTTGTATTTTAAATTTCAGATTTTAATTAAAAAACGTATTTATTAACTTTACAGTTAAGTGTTTATTCTCCCACTTGTTGTGCCCCACAGAAGACCTCTGTAAGTGATGATTCTGGAACTTGTCTTTGTAGAAGAACAGGTGTCTTGAGCAAGACTAAAAGTTGTTAGTGACATTTTGAACAGGACTGTACCATTCTTAAATATCTGTAAATATCTGTAAATTAAATATCTTACAAACTTAAGCACAACGCTGTGATCATGTAATCATGTTAGTATGATGACACTTTCATACATTCAACACTATTGTTAAGAAAACTCACTATTCTTCCTCTTCTTGTTAGCATCATGGGTGTGACAACAGACTGGATAAGAAACTGGTCAGATTTCCATTTTCAGACTTCAGTCACTTAATTGTGTTATGATCTGGCTCCACTGTGCTGGTCTGTTGGCAGAACTGGTTCCACCTGCTTTAAATAATCATGGTGTTCGGTGTCCCCAGCTGCCTGTTATTTCTGTACTTTTATAATCTGCACATGATTTCCTTGTGCTTTGTTGTCTGGTATCGTGGGACTCAAAAAAGACTAGGAGTAGGTGCTCAATTTCTTCTTGTACTCCAAGTGTCAGGTGAGTAATTATGGATAAAAATTGATTGCTTTAAGATCAGAAGGTTCTGCTTAGAGAATAGAAACTGAATAGATGTGTTTTAACAATTTTAAGATGTAAATAGCACATTTTAAATAATACGTAAAATAAGAGATCTTAACTGCTATATCAGGAGTCAAATTACAGTCATCAGTTTTATCACTTTAACCTTAAATACAATTTAGCAGTTATTTTAAAAAAATTGGATAATCTTCCTGTTTCATGAGTAATCCCAGTGGGCAAAAGACGTATAATATACGTCTATTAAACGCATACCTTAGACGTCTAAATGTGGTCTGCAATTCGTCTAGAATGAAATTCTAATATACGTCTAAAGTTATACGTCAATTATACGTCTATGTTTAGACGTTCATTATACATAAATGGTTGGAGTTCTATTATACGGATAAATTTAGAGGACTATTATACATATATTGTTGGCGTTCCGGATAACTTTAGAGGTCTATTATACGGATAACTTTAGAGGACTATTATACGTATATGGTTAGAGGTCTATTATTCGGATAACTTTAGAGGTCTATTATACGTATATGGTTAGAGGTCTATTATACGGATTCATTAGAGGTCTATTATACGTATATGGGTAGAGATCTGTTATACGGATAACATTAGAGGTCTATTATACGTATATGGGTAGAGGTCTATTATACATCAAAGATAGGTTTTATAGGTGTAGAAACAAGTAAACCAAGCCAATGATTAGGTTTAGAAATGTATTCTGAAAATACACATTCACACCTGAAACATATGTATTTCAAATTATACATTGTATACAATCAATCAACAATCAACATATGGGCAATAATCATAAAAAACACAACTAGTCTTAAACTTCAGCTACAAATTCTGGTAACATGGCAATATACAGTATAGTAATGACAAACACAAACTAATTACATTAACACACTAACTCAAAACCACATTTTGATTCAAATATACATTTTAAAATGTACAACTTCTATATTTCCAAGAAAAAAAATATTACAATGGAAGTTAAGATGATTTTTGTCCACTATTTGCAAACCCTGTCTAATTGTCCTAACAGTTAGAACCAAAAACCTATTATTTTCAGTGTCCAGATCTCCTGGCCCCCTGCCTTGCATATGCATTCTTCAAGTAACACATTGTGTGCTCCTTTATTTCTTTTTCTGTTGATATAGGGTGGGACTTCAGCACCGCAGCTAGGAGAAAATTATATAATATTACTTCCCAAATAAATGATGATTAATATCTTCTTTAGTATAATCTAAAAAATGAACGGCTTACTAAGCTCAAAGCTGAAATAAATGTATAAAATTTGGCTTGCATCATAGCAGTTGAGCAATAAAGTCTGTCCTAATTAAAGAGTAACCAAAGTTTGAAAGTACAACATAGAATAAGAATAGAGAAACGGCAAAACGATTTTGTGTCATCTTCCCCATTCACACTATTTTTATGTGCCATTTTTTGCTTATTCACGTACTATTTTAATCAAAATAATATTAAGAAAGATCTGTATGTATTCAGATAGTATTATTATTGTTCATACTTACTCGTCAAAAGAGGATTGCTGAGATATTTGCGGATATACTTCTACGTTTGAAAAACGTGTCCAAAATGGTGACCAACGAATACTAGCAATGCATTGTGGTATATAACCGGAAAATATGCTGGGTTCAATATTTTCTCAACGTATGCGTTTATTAATGTTGTCGATATTATGGTTGAAATTTAACATTGATAATACATCGCGGCTATGTGCCCCCTGCTATGAGCTGATGTGCAATTTTAGCACATGTAGTTAGTAAGGATCGGTCACTGTTGTATGGTACAGATGCAGCCATTCAAAGTGCGCGGTACAGACACCGCGGTACAGATACCGCAGGTATGATGACACGCGATACCGCGGTGCGTGATTGGTTGACCAACAGGGGCACTCGTGGTCCGTTGGTCTGTCGTAGAAAGACTTACTGTAAACGTCTTTACTGTGCCCGTTGTAGATATTGAATTTTACCACTGAAGGGAAATCTTAGTAGCTGAGCATAAAAAGAATAGGAGCATACTGTAACGCGTGTGAAGGCCATAAACAATATTAATTTTGGAACGTAAACATACAGTATATAGGTGGTCTTATTACTTTAAAGAAAAAAATACACACCAGTATTCCATTTCTCCCTAAACATTGTAAGCTTCAAAGTCTTTAACTAACGTGATACCGGAGTCAACAAGCATACTTTTAGAATTTGATTAAAAGGGAATATAATATGGAATCGCGTATCTCAAGAAATTAATAACGGTATGATTATATCCGTGTACTGCGGCAGGGCTGTGTAGGGCTGTTTCGCCTTCCTGATCATGCGAGCTGTCTTGCAGCCTACTGGTCTAGGTGCGTGACTACCAACTGGCAGGTTGTGTGTTGTCGAATCCAGCTGGTGCTGGACTTTTCATTTTTATTTATTTATTTTTTAATCGCGTAACATAAACATATTACCGTATGCAAACTGTACTGTATACAGTATGTATATGTATATTTAATGTCTTAACTGTGCCCGTTTAATTGAATTAAAAAAAAATATTTAACACGAACATTAAGCTGTTTACATCTTCCGCCTGAGAACAGTCACCCGTTGCTACCCAACGCAGAATGGTGATTGGCTGACACTATCTGACACCCCTCTGATTGGAGAAAAAAGACGTGCTGGTTTGCTATACATACTGTACCAGGAAGAGGATTTCTTTCTATTCAAAACGTGTATTTTAAAAGTTTAAGAAGTAAAAACCTTACAGCGTACACAGATTTCTAAACTGATCAGGATCGTTATCTTTGTCTTATGCATAATAATGTTCACCGCTCTGTCCAGCAAATTAATAATAAACTTTATTTTATATAGCGTTTTAGCGTTTCTTTCTATTCAAAACGTGTATTTTAAAAGTTTAAGAAGTAAAAACCTTACAGCGTACACAGATTTCTAAACTGATCAGGATCGTTATCTTTGTCTTATGCATAATAATGTTCACCGCTCTGTCCAGCAAATTAATAATAAACTTTATTTTATATATAGCGTTTTAAACGAATAAGTAATTAGATTGCTCATAAACCTAATCACTTGCTATTTCTTTTTATTTAGGCTCAGATTTCAACTATAGATCGTATTATTAATAACCATAATAACAACCAACCAACAAAAACAACCATATAAACATAATGATGGTGCTGGACCTTCCAGTTTTATTTATTTATTTTTTAATCGCGTAACATAAACATATTACCGTATGCAAACTGTACTGTATACAATATGTATATGTATATTTAATGTCTTAACTGTGCCCGTTTAAGTATTGAATATTCATATCTAATTTTACCACTGAAGGGAAATCTTAACATAAACATACAGTATATGGCTGGTCTCGGTACTTTAAAGAACAAAATACACACCGGTATTCCATTTCTCCCTAAACATTGTAAGCTTCGAAGTCTTTTACTAACGTGATACCGGAGTCAACAAGCATACTTTTAGAATTTGATTAAAAGGGAATATAATATGGAATCGCGTATCTCAAGAAATTAACAACGATATAATTATATTCATGTTGCAAAAGAACTGCAACGGACATAAAAACTCCCTTGCATGGTTTCATTACGACCAGAATCGGTCTTGAGATATTTTTAACTTGATTTACAGTATTTGAGAGGTATGTCTTAACACCGATACTACAGTGCTTAAGTACTGCTCACGTATATGTTTCTAGGTTTATATTATGCATTTCATACGGTCAAATTACTTTTGAGCAATAAGAAGCGAGAAACGGTATGCGTTTTACTTTCGTTTTGTGCTGGGACCCGTGGATTGATTAGAGATATCAAGTACATACAAGTCATTTTTTAAATGTTGTAGTTCGTCTTGAAAAAATGTTACGAGTACATCATCTATCAACAATTACACAGGTTCTGTTTCCATATTGCGGATTTTGGTTACGTAATATTATTTTCTAGATTTCACGTTGTGAATATGATGGGATGTCTGATGGGATGTTTCTAAAAATCCATCCTCTGTAAAACGTCTTCTCTAGTTGTCCTGCATATGTATTCGCTAATGAAGCTGTGTGTTCTGAGCCTGGATCTCTACATTTCTGTATGAACCAGCTTAGAGGGCTAAAGATAGCTTGTGTTTAAATTGAGTGTAAGGCAATTTATGCTTCTAAAGTCATGGTCAGCATTTATTATTGTACTGTGCTGTAAACTTGTTCTGTGCCAAGTCACATTATTTTATAGCGTTTTTATAGCGTTATCAAATCCGGTGGCGCTGTGTGTTAGTTTCCTGACTCCCATGTCACATGGTCTGTGATTGAAACCTGTAAAACCGGTTTAATTCGTCACAGCCAGCACTCTTCAGGTGTGAGGGTCTTCTGCTCAGAATGAAACGCTAAAATGTTTGTGTATATTCTAATGGTAGTGGGGGCAGGGTGTGTGGGAACAGGTTTGTTCTTCACACCTGAAACAATGGGCTTTGACGTGCTAATGCGTTGGTTTAACAGTCCGGGTGTGGCAGGCTTCCAGTGTCAACTTGACTCGATTGGAAGACAATGAACGTATTTTAGCCCTAAATGAATTAATAGCAAACATGGTTTACATAAAATACATTTTTCCAAGAAAGTTTATAATAATATGATCTATAGTTGAAATCTGAGCCTACTTTAAAAATAAAGGAAAAGCATTTTCAGAGAGCAATCACGCTGTATTTATGTAGAAAAAGTGATTAGGTTTATGAGCAATCTAATTACCTATTCGCTTAAAACGCTATATAAAATAAAGTTTATTTAGAGATGAATGATCAGTGTCGCAATTTAAATAATGTGAGTCAGGAAACTAACACAGCGCCACCGGATTTAATAACGCAATAAAAACGCTATAAAATAATGTGACACAGTACAGCACAGTACAACAATACTGACCATGACTTTAGAAGCATAAATTACCTTACACTCAATTTAAACACAAGCTGTCTTTCTGTATGAACCTCTAAGCTGGTTCATACAGAAAATGTAGAAATGCATTAGCCTGATCATGATTAAAAAACACATAATTAAACACGCGTTTGCGATTTAAATCAGAACACGATTTAAATCAATATAAATGTTTATATTGTAATGCATACTGTCCAGCCTCCATTTCTCTATAAAAATTTACTGTTGCACACACACACACAATAGAAGCAGGAACCGCTGTCAGAAGGGAAGATATGTTCAAAATATCGCAAATATCGATCATGTTGCGATATTTTGAAATATAAAAGTCAATTGATTGTCCATAATATCGCTTACCTATTTTTTCGAAGAAATGTTTGTTAAAAGAAAAGTCCAGCACCAGCTGGATTCGAACACACAACCTGCCAGTTGATAGTCACGCACCTAGACCAGTAGGCTACAAGACAGCTCGCATGATCAGGCAGGCGAAACAGCCCTACACAGCCCTGCCGCAATACACGGATATAATCATACCGTTATTAAATTCTTTAGATACGCGATTCCATATTATATTCCCTTTTAATCAAATTCTAAAAGTATGCTTGTTGACTCCGGTATCACGTTAGTTAAAGACTTCGAAGCTTACAATGTTTAGGGAGAAATGGAATACCGGTGTGTATTTTTCCTTGTGATATTTTAAGCTCTAGTTGAATGATAGGTGTCGCATTTTAAATCATTTTCGTAGCTAGAAATTATGAAACGCCCTGTTAAAAGCAAGGAAGTTTTTATGCCCCGTTGAAGTAAAACAAAATGCCTGACAAAGTATGGCTTGGACAGATTCCAAGTGCTTGTACAAATGTGCTAAAGAAATTATACTTTGAGTATACAGCTTGTCCAAAGTCATCCATTATTAATACTATTAGTAATATCTTCAGTAAAGGCTTTGATGCATAAATATTTCTGATAAAGGTAGGTTGTGTACTTTTGTCCAACTGAGCAATCTTGCTTTCATAAAATATACCAACATTTTAATGACTGATGATTACCATGCTGTAATACACAGTTCAAAATTAAAGGCTCAAATGCTGTACATGAGAGGTTAAGCTCCCCCTGGCGACGCCGGATAGTTAGTCACGTGACACACATGAAATGCGTGATACCGCGTGATACTGTGACACGCCCACCGGGGTATGCCGCGAAATACCTCACCCATTTTGAATGGCTGCATCTGTATTATATATAATGACATTATGGAATAGGATGGGGACAGGCCTGGCATCACGGGGGGAGGGAGGAATGTCGCCCCTTCAGTTTTGGGCAAAAAGATTTACCTAACTTAATTTGCGCCCTAAAAAAATAGTTGTACAGTACTTTGTAAATGGTCAGACAACACTAAATGACACGAACAGTCACTCACTCTGTTTGATGGGCAGGAGGGCTATCCGTCGTTATTGAGTGTCAACATTACGATCCTGTTTGCTCAGGTGGACCGATTCCTTGCAGTAGTTTATCATTATAATTAAAATCGTTATATAACTAGGACTAGTTATAGCAGTCTGTGCTTTCTGTTGGTTTTACAACAATTTTTTCTTAATGATTCAGAACCTCCATAGAGCTGCAAAAATGAACGCTTATGGTACTTTTCGCTCCAGGCAATACAAACCACGAGAGTGATGAAAAATGTGAAACTGAACGTCACCTAATTAATTTATTATATTTACTTTATTTATTATACAGGTGTAAATTAATTACTGCGAATATAATTTACTTTGTACACTGTGCAGAGTGCCGTATACTCCTAGTTGCGGCACACACGATACATACAGTAAAAAGCCTCAGGCACTGTGTTAGATGTGTTTTCGACGTTATATATGCGTTTATTAAGGTCGTCGATTTTACGGTTGTAATTTGACGTTGATTATACGTCGAGGCGACGTATATATACGTATAGCCGTATTTTCGCCGTGAATATACGTGTATTCGATGAATCAATGCCCACTGGGATATGTCTTTACATATTTGAAAATGAAGACATTAATTTCTGATTGACTTCAGCAATCTTTAAAATGGTTTGTGTGTAAAACAGTTATTTTTCACATTTATACTTCATTCAATTCTAAAAAATTGAGACATATTTGGAAAGTAGCTTTTTCTGAAAAGAAAGGTTATGAGAAGAATCTACATGTAGTTTTCCTGTTCATATATTTTCTTGGGAGTTTCTGTATCTGGTATTCAAAATGCTCTTGACTCTAGCCTTCAGATGCTGAGTACAACATCTTTACTAGTTTAGTGATGTTGGAATTTAATTTGTTTTAACAATTACAAATACAAATACTGTATAGTGAATTCATTTTTAGAACAAAAAGATAGGTTTGCATTCATTTTTAAGCATCCAGATTTAAGGGAGAACTGCTGTCCCAATTTTTCAGACTGGTTTTTAAATCTCAGTAACAAAATAAGTTAATTGACAATTTAGTAAAAAAATGACAAATTTGAATTAAGTACAAAGTCGTGAAGTTTGTGAAAGTACTGCAAGTTGCCAAACCTCTGGTCTCGCCACAGGCGACGTTAAGCCACCCTTCCTGCTCACTTGTCACTGTAATGACTAATGTAATCCTATGTATGAGGAAATAAGTACAGGTTGTGCAGCAGACATGTTCCTTTACTGTTTATGTTCAGGTACAGAATTTGTCGGCAAAACCATCTCGAAGTTGAGAACATTATTCCTATTGGATCAAAAGAGATGGATTCACAAGCCTGCTTGTTTTCAATGTAATAGGGCCACTTCACATCACTGAATGTTTTGTTGCCTCATTCTGAATCGCAGAATATGGTACTGCACATGCCTGAAAATGTAGTCTATTTTGTGATGTGACATTGAACTTTTAGAAGTTACTGTATACATTTTTACTTTTATAATGGTTTGACATGCACTTATCAATGTTTATTCTTTCTAACCCCGAAATGTAAAAATAGTGTTGCAGGTCCCTTTGCAGGCGAGATATTTAACTCTAGGTTGTATTCTGTTTGGTACAGCAGGCAGGTTTATATCTTTTTTTGGTTAGACATTACATAGTGATTCATAATGTAACTTGGATGTTGTATGTTTGTGATTAGCCCACTAGATCAATATGGGTAATTATCCTGTTTTGTGTGTATTTTGAAAATAAACCACTATCAAAAAACTATATAGATGTGCAGTTCAGTATGTGAGAGTATGTCAGTGTTGTTCATTTCCAGTATGGTGTGTGAGACACTGAAACACTGTCACAACAGTACTGCACATTATCAACACTGACATACTCTCAGTGTTGTTGTTACTTATAACAATAAATGTACAGTACAGACTCTAAGCGTAGTGTTGTTAATGTGCAGTACGTGTTGTGACAGTTTCAGTGTTGTTAATGTGCTTCAGTGTTGTTAATGAGCAGTACAGTGTGTGAGTGTCAGTGCTGTTAATGAGAGTTTCTCACTTTCTGTTTTGTGTTGGCAGGTTGTGGTGGTCTGGATCAGGTCCTTGAATCCCTCTTCTGATCCTCAGGAGAGGAGCAGATTCTGAAATGAGTCTGAGGAGCCTGGGCCCTGAAATTGAGAGGTAAGAGGGTGTCCTTTTGTTTGAGGAACTGACTCTGTCACTGTTGCTGTCTGGGCAGGGAGCTGTGAGGATGTGTTTGAGGAATGTGCTCTGTATCTTCATAGAATATCAGGAAGTCTTATCACTTCATAGTACCACATTATTTAATGCAATAAATATATAAAATCATGGCCAGAATATTCAGTTAGGGGTCATGATCATGATCCTGCTGTGTCATGTCTGGCTGAGGGTTCCTGGCCCTTCTGTCTTGGGCCTAGAGTTCAAGGTTCTGTTGTCATGGTACCATCAGACATGCATTATGTAGGAAACATTACAGATAATTTGTCCATCTTTGCTGTAAATTGTCATCATCTCACTGAAACTTCCAGACTTTGCAATTGTTAAGGGTTCTAAAAGATCTAAACTATGTACTGAATTTATGCATCTGTCGCTTGGAAAATGATTGCAATATTTAACTCAAATTGCTTAACGCTCATACCACATTTATTAATAATGAAGTTTATTAATATGTGTGTATTAATATAAGTGTCATTTACTATTAATTAAGTTTAATGCCAATCATTATTACTAGCTGTGAATTTTAAGATATCCTAGGGAGTGAAGAGAACAGAACTTAAGCAAATAGTTATATAAATGGAGCATGAGTCTTTAATGTGTTTTTTAAAATCTGGGAGTATACTGAATAGATTTGTTAAATATTTTATTGTGATGGGTCTCCATAATCATGGTTATCAGAGGAAAGAAGGGGTAATGAGGAACCGGGCGGCACCAAAGCATACGTACAGGGCTGTAACAAAAGCATTCTTTCCGGACCCTATGTGGATGACACAATCCGGGGTTGAGTGAGAATACACGAGGGAAAAAAGGCATGCAGGAAGCGGGGATGAAAACAGGGGGGCATGTCCATGAAGTGCTGGTGGTCGGGGGAGGTGTGGCCGAGGCAAACGAACCAAAACAGAGTCCAATGTGAAATCCAGGATGAAAGCAAAAGGTCCAAAGCCAGGCGGTCCATCTGAGACTGACGGTCAAAAATGGGAACTGGGTCGGAACCGGCAGGGGGAACGGGAACAGGAACAGAAACTTAAAACTCTAACGGAGCCTGGCGATTCCAGGTCCTGGGCTTTCATGATACGGGAATCAATGCAGAGCCCTGAACTGAGTGGGCATCTGGCTTTTAAGCGGGGCTGGAAGGAGGCTGGAACAAGGGGCAGGTGCACAAAATCAGGTCCGAAGTGAAAGAGCCAGAGTGGCTTAAGGAGGAGGGATTACAATCGCGACAAGGGCAGAGCAGTGGCACTATTGCTCAGGATCTGTGCCTGTGGCTAGAAGTTTGCTGGTTCAAATCCCTCGGCTGGTAGAGAAATCTGACTCTGTTGGGCCCCTGAGCAAGGACCTTAACCCCAACTTCTCCAGGGGCTCTGACCGCAAGCTTCTCTCCCTTTCTGTGTGTCTCATTCAATGTGGCTTCTTGCGTTTTTATGACTCTTGTTGTAGCGCTGCTCTTGTAATGTTGTAGGATTGTGCACAGGTGTCAGAAGATACTGTTGTACAGGATAACCTTATCTTAGCAGAGCAACACGCCAGCAAGCTCTTCCCCACTTTGAAAGGAAGTTGTTGGAACTGACTAAGAAATAACTTAATTTGAAATGTAAGCTCCTACTGACACAGGATGAGAAAGAGAAAAGTTTATTTCAGGAGAAAATGAAAGTTCTGGAAAGTAAACAAAAGGCACACCGTGCTAAAGAAATGTATTACCTTAAAAAAATAGAAATGCTTAGAAGGTCAGAGGAACCATAAAAGTTTTTTTTGCTCAAGTAATTTTATAAGTTTAATTTCCAGTTCTGTTAAAAATAAAACTTAACTTTACTGGTCATTAGTTGGTGTCTTTTGTAACGATTTTTGTTTCAATTGTTTCTTGAATAATTGCAATTGAGTATACCATTAATAACTACGTACCCTCATCTGGTGAATTGTAGCCTAAATGCAATTCTTAAATTAAAAACTAACATTATTTTTTTAGGAAATGTAGTTTAAATATAAACAGGAAACAGACAAAGTAATAATTGTATATTAAAGTAGCCTATGTACAGTATTAACCTACTAATCAGATTGCTTGAAATGTTCTGATGCACAGTCCCCTGCAGTTCGGACTTTAATTAGTACAACAACAACACCGAGCCCTGGGATCCGGATCAAGCACAAGTTCAGTTGAACTCCAAATTTGTTCCGCACATTTTTTCGCTACAATTGAACTCAGAGCTGGAGATGATCTCCAGAAAGTACCGTACTAACTAAACCGCAACTTAGTACACAGCTATGTACTAACTCTGGAAGTTCGTTGCAATTGACCCAGGATGACTGGAGAGGCAGCATTTTGCTACTACACTCCTAAACTGTAGAATATTATACCTAAAAATATTAGAGAGGGTGGTTCTGTGGATATTTTTAAACTGCCGCTTAAAACATATTTTTTTACTCGTGCTTTTACTTGATTTTTCTTATATAATTTCAGAGCTTTGTATTGTTTGTGCAGGGTTCTTTTCATTTGTTATTGTTGCTCTTTTTAAGTTGCGTAAAGTGTTAACCTTTTTAAATGAGCACTATGAGTTGCAAAAAAAGTATGAAAGGTGCTATATTTAAAAAATATATATTGTATTGCCCTAGCCCAGTGGTGAGGAGGAAGCGCACCTAGGCACTCAGGGTACCGCGCGAAGCAGGCTAGGAGTTAAGGGTCTGCACGAAGACCAGCAGCTGACCCTGCTCGTGTAAATAGATATTAGTTTAAGTGTCCTGTGTAGTTTAGTAAGTGTGTAGTTTTCTGTTAACAAGTTACCACCCTAAACATGTGTATGTGTTCCCTCGGTCCCCTTATGTGTGTATAAACCCTGTGGTTGGTATTGTTCTAAAAGGAGAATAAAAACAGTTGCTTGTTTCCCTATCCCCACTTGTCCTTTGTCCTGATTGAACTTGAAAGCTCTACAATATTATTATTGTTGTTATTGTTATTAATTGAGTAGGCTTACAATTTTTGCAATGTATATATTAAAAGTTTTTAAAGCTGTGTGTGTGGAGGGGGGTGGCGTCATGGAATTTTTTTAATCCTAAAAAAGGGTCACACTCTCAAAAACGTTAAGAACCCCTGTTCTAATACCTTATATCTCACTTAAATGGTATAATTGAAAGTTCACTTTAGGTTGGCAAAACTACAGTATAAATACAGTAGGAAACGAATATCCCAACAGAAGTACAGCAATAATTTTGCCACAGATCTGTATCAAGTTGTGATATAAATCATAAAGCTGTCATGGTAGATTTGGTCAAATCAGGGAAGGTCTGAGAAGGGGTGACTAAAAGCACAGTGAGGGACAATTGTCCAATATTTCAACACTTATATTATATTAAACACAATATTTCAAACACAGTTTGCAACACTTACAGGAAGAGACTGGACATTTTTATTTGTTCAGGGATTACAGACTACTTCATTAAGTCTTGTTTCACAATTCCACTGCATAAGTATTATAATTTTATTAGCTCTGTGGCGATGTTGATTGGTGAATGACATTGAATGATGAATTATGATCACATTCATTGATGTTACACTGCCACATACTGTATGGTTCTTCATGTAACAGTATGTGAAAGAGTCACAGGTACTTGTGTTGTCAAGGTGTAACTGATAAGAGGTGCACACTGCTGAAAGGAGCTCAGTCATTCACAGACATCGGCTGACTGATAAAGATCCATTATACTCATGATGAGTGGGATGAACTGAAGTGTCTCTATTTGTCACAGTTTGCTTTATGTGTAGTCAAATAACACATTGGAAGAAGTGAAACCTTCTGTTTCATGAAAAGTATCTGAGGGGTATTGATCAGATCCTTCTTTCATGCTGTAACAGGAGCCAGTCCAGGCTCTCGTGAAGCGTAGCTCAGGACCCTATGCAGATGGTATAATCCAGAAGTGGAGAAGAACAACAAGGAATAGATGTAGAGGATCAGGACAGGTTGACAGATGGGGGGGGGGGGCATGACGACGGTGATCCTGTGCTCGGTGTGCGTGGTGCAGGCAAACAAGTTCTGAAAGTTCAAGGGGGAAAATCTGGGGCACAGTCCAAAGTCCAAAACCGGGTGAATCATCCAACTGGAGACAAACAAAAGTTAAAATCCTGAACGGTATCCAGAACAGGTACAAAGAATGAAACCAGGGTAATGAGGCTATGTGCTCCAAGCCCCAGACTTAGACGGTTAGGATGCCGTGATGAAGCCTGTGCCGTCGGGTCTCTCCTGGACCCGCTGGTAGGTGGGCTTCCGGGCGTCCATCTTTCAGTGCTGAGCCAGGAACAGCAAGAGTGCCAGGCTTAAATAAGGAGACAAAACAGAGGGCAGGTGCATGTACTCAACTAAAAAGGGCAGGAGCGCCCTTAAGACAAGGGATTACAATCGTGATACATGCTCATGTGTGCTGAGGAGTGGTATGTCTCAGGGCTCGGGTAGTTCAAAATACAAAGGTCAATTCAATTCAATTTATTTTTATATAGCATCTTTCACAACAAAGTTGCCTCAAGGCACTTAACAATGCAATTGACAATACATTTTGTCAATAGAGAACAGAAGACCAGAAGACAACAGAGGAGAGGAACCAAAAACGCCTTATTAAGGAGAAAAAAAAACCTCTAGGGGTCCAAGGTCAACTGGTTGCCCAACCCTTTTGGGCATGCTAACATTATGTAATTAAAAAAATGAAAAGATGAGAGTATTAATCCAAATCCAAGATCTAATTGCGAATTTAAAAATGTCCGAGGAATGTACCTAAAATTCACAAACAACATCAGCAAAACAAAATTTGTCCCATACACCTGTGCTGTCCATGTCAATACCCTCCTTTAACTACAAGAGAGTTCTTGAACAACAAGTTCTCATTTAAGACAGTGCTGAGATTATTTTATCTATTCTGTATCAAAGGAGGAGCCTTCCCTCAGCGCAGATTCTTCTTTTCTCTAGTATCTCCACTTTCTTTCTCTACCACATCTTAAAGAATGGGCACAGTCTTATTTATACTGAAAAGGAATCCACTTTAATACCTGGATAGCTGGACTCGGTACACATGACCATTGTGTCCTCAGTGGACATCCTGAAAGACACTCTAAAGAATGACCATAGACTTACCATAGAGACAGGTGTCACTGGTAAATCAGATTAAAGACTTGATATCTGCATTGCATAGACAATACAAATTAATTGTAGACAATAATAAGAAAGGCAAGCACAAGGTTTGGTTATATATTTAAAAGCTAAAAATTTCTGCAGGAATATTTACATCATACACTATCCCTTTAAGAAGGCGTAGACCTCTCCGGAACACTTATCCTTTTCAGTCTCATCACCACACCCCCGGCACTAAAGTATTTCAGTAACCTTCATTCTTTCACTGCTCAGTATTCTGGTTGTTTGGATTACGATTCTTGGACTTGGCTCAGTTCTCTGCATAGGAACCTATCTAAGTACCCTGGCTATTGTAACAGGAAAGAGGGAAAGGGCTGTGAGAGAGGAACTGGCAAGGGAGCTGCAAACTTAATTCCTGTATTATTAATAAGCCTTGCTGCTACTGGAGGTTATTGGAAAGACTGTGTCTGTGTTGTTCACAGGGTGAAGCTGGACAGACCAGGGTCACCAATTCCCAGTGGTGTCTCCATGAAGAGTGACCAGTCAATGGATTCACCAATAAAGTTCACTGATGGAACCTTCATTCCTCACCCAAGGTGGGATCACTATTGTCCATTGAGTGCATCATGAGATAAACAATAAAAATACTGCTGAATAATTTTATTTATATACTATTTTTCCAAAGCCAAGGATGCTTGACAAATGTGGGTGATACTGATTACCTGGTGTCTTTCAAGAAAAACACAGGCTGAGATCCTTGGATCAATTAGCTACTAACTACCAAGCTGACCAGGTGGGCCCAATCATTCCTTTAATGATTGTAGTTTTATTGTAAATGTGGACACTACTTGCATCTTTTGGATTTTCTGATTTTCACATTCTGGATGTGTTGAATTTCTGGTGCTTTTACAGGGTTAAAAATTTAAGTGGGTCAGAGAAGGATTAATAGGTAATTGAATGTACAGGATAATGTGACTGTGTGAAGGACCAAAAGGGAGATGAGAAGATTTATCAGTTTGACCAACAAAATCACAAGCTACAGTACATGATCAATATGTGACTTCATCTGAGCAGCTCTGACTCCCCAGTAGAAAAGTGACTCCAGGCTCTCTGAGCTGCTCCAGTCTGGAAACCAGCAGAAACACCCTGGAGTTCAGGTTCATGTTCACACACTGGGTCTGTGTGCTGGCCCCTTGCAGGCTCTTTCCTTCAAGCCATGAAGAGGAAAAGTGGCTGTGTGTTAAGGATTCGGTAAGAGAAACCGAAACCAGTGAATGAACCCACTTGCAGGAGCTGATAAAGCCTAGCCGTGATCCAAAGAAAGCCGTAGTCAAAGAAACGAGCCGAGAGTCCAGGGGAAGCCAGAGATCCAAATAGGGAACGAGTTACCGAAGCCAAAGCGTGATCCGAAACCGTAGACAATAGAGCAATCCGAGAATCCAGGGGAAGCCAGAGATCCAGAACAGAGCGTGAGTACCGAAGCCAAGCCGTGATCTGAAAAACTGTCGTCAAAGGGGGAAAATCCGTAATCCGAAAACCGAGAATGATACAAGACAGAAGAAGGAGAAGCGCAACCAGGAAGCTCGAAAGGAAAACCAATACTGAGCAAGGAGGTAGGGAAAGACAGGTGTTTAAGTACAGGATGAGACGGGGGTGTGGTGGTGAATAAGAAAACTGATAGGTAAACTGATGGGGTAAGGCTACGCCTTCTTCTGCCTCTTCCGTTGCCGGGAGGCAGGGATCGTGACACTGAGCCTGGAGGTGAAGTAGAACAGCCCTATGACCAGCATAGCCACTTCTAAACATTACATTGACATTAACAGAGACACTCTGAAAGGACACACTTGGTCTGTGTACTTCAGCCCTGTGTCTAAATGTGGAGAGAGGAGTGTAGGGGTTTTGTGCATTTCCTGGGACAAGAATTAATTGTAACAGTAAGTCCCAAAATGATTCTTTGATGGCTATTTGAAAATTGACCTTGCGGAACAACCCCGCAATGCACACATGCGAATACTAATACACGACTGTACATTTATTAATACATAAAATGTGCATATAAACATAACAGATCTTATAGTGAGGGTTAGGAGAATACAAAAGGTATACATTCAATCACGAAGTTTTAAATACCAAGAGACACATACATTCAGCATACCATTAATTTATACCGTTTCCTTAAAGAGCTTAGATTACAATGTCTACACTAGATACTTAAAAGCAAGTACATCACTCATAGAAATTAAACTGACATCAACTGGGGTTGAGGTCACAGTTGAATTCTCGGGCTGTAATTCAGAATGTTGAATACTCATCCAATTTATGTGGATTCAGATTTCCCGCAGACACAAAGGAACAGCAACAGGCTGTTGCGTCCAATCAGCATCCTCTGGCCCGGTGCCATGCAGTCCTGGTGCAGCTGAGGTGTGGGAGAAAGAAGGAGAAATTCCTGCTTTGGTGCACTAGCAGTGACTCTCTGAAGACCAGCTAGTTAGGCCTGGCTGAACTAAGAGAGTTTGTGCTCATGAAAATTGACTGTGGGCCCGAGCAAGTCACACTCTTTAGACGGGAAGAAGACCAGATCGTTCCCTATGTAGCGCTAGTCCTGAATCTTGAAATTCAGCTGTCGACAGTTCCGACAGTAGTTCATTCATTGATCAGGCGAGCGTTCGCGGTGGGTTACCGGCGGTTCACGAGGCTTGCTGCTGGGCTAACCTCAGGCGGATCCTTTGGTTACGCGCGGGCGACCTCCGATCTCAACTCTTAGAACAAAGTAAAGTCCTGGCACTCGGACACACTGGTCATCACATGATTGTCCGAGATGAGTCTAAGAGTGTCGGAGGGGCCCCTTCTGGGCCTGTGCTGCCTCTTTTATCTGGAGGAACTATGGTCTTTCATTGGTTGAAAGTCCCACAGACATTTGAGACCCACATGGGGTTACCCTGCCCTACCAGTTGCTGATTGGCTGATCAAGGTGGAGGATGAGTAACAATGCTCTCTGACCTTAGGGTTGTAAACCTTGGGATGAGACTCTTCCTTAGAATCTCCCAGACAGAAAGGCACCAGAGATGACCATTCATTAGGGTGGCTAGAGAATCTCAGCCTTGGGAGTTGTTTCTTATCAGGAAACTCTATTACGCAGAAAAACACCTAAAATCTGAACCGCATGGAATGGCCTCTCTGTGTCCAGCACCACTAAGATGAGGGAGAGAGGAACTGGCAAGGGAGCTGCAAACTTAATTCCTGTATTATTAATAACCCTTTCTGCTACAGGAGTTTATTGGAAAGACTGTGTCTGTGTTGTTCACAGGGTGAAGCTGGACAGACCGGGGTCACCAATTCCCAGTGGTGTCTCCATGAAGAGTGACCAGTCAATGGACCCACCAATAAAGTTCACTGATGGAACCTTCATTCCTCACCCCAGGTGGGATCACTGTTGTCCATTGAGTGCATCATGAGATAAACAATAAAAATACTGCTGAATATTTTTATTTATATACTATATTTCAAAAGCCAGGGATGCTTGACAAATGTGGGTGATACTGATTACCTGGTGTCTTTCAAGAAAAACACAGGCTGAGATCCTTGGATCAATTAGCTACTAACTACCAAGCTGACCAGGTGGGCCCAATCATTCCTTTAATGATTGTAGTTTAGCTTGTAAATGTGGACATTACTTGCATCTTTTGGATTTTCTGATTTTTACATTCTGGATGTGTTGAATTTCTGGTGCTTTTACAAGATTAATAATTTAAGTGGATCAGAGAAGGATTAATAGGTAATTGAATATACAGGATAATGCGACTGTGTGAAGGACCAAAACAGAGATGAGAAGATTTATCAGTTTGACCAACAACATCACCAGCTACAGTACATGATCAATATGTGACTTCATCTGAGCAGCTCTGACTCCCCAGTAGAAAAGTGACTCCAGGCTCTCTGAGCTGCTCCAGTTTGGAAACCAGCAGAAACACCCTGGAGTTCAGGTTCACGTTCACACACTGGGTCTGTGTGCTGCCCCCTGCAGGCTCTTTCCTTCAGGCCATGAAGAGGAAAAGTGGCTGTGAGCCTGGAGGTGAAGTAGAACAGCCACAATACCAGCAGAGCCACTGCTAATTATTAAAGTGACATTAACAGAGACACTCTGAGCAAGCGTCTGAAAGAATACACCTGGTCTGTGTATTTCAGCCCAGTGTTCAAATGTGGAGAGATGAGGTTAATGGAAATACTGTGTCTGTGTTGTTCACAGGGTGAAGCTGGACAGACCGGGGTCACCAATTCCCAGTGGTGTCTCCATGAAGAGTGACCAGTCAATGGACCCACCAATAAAGTTCACTGATGGAACCTTCATTCCTCACCCCAGGTGGGATCACTGTTGTCCTTTGAGTGGATCTCTCCATGAGACACAATTGTGTGAACTGGATCACTTCTCCATTTCTTATTTCCTCTGCTCTGTGAAACATTTTAAACTAATGAAGAACTGATAGATAGAAAATGCTAAAAAAAAACAAAATTCTATTTTCTTACAACTAAGGGATGAAATGGTGAGTATGCAATGTAGTTATGACCATGGACACACACAGCTCTGGAGGAACAGTGAGCTGTAATTGAGCACAATAGTGAGGAGCGGTAGAATATAGAACCTTGATTCTCAAAACATTTTCTGCCCTTGAAGTTATCTGCACATCATGTGTGACATAGGAAGAGAGCTGCAGAATCTGCTCCCAGCTATATGTCCATGACATTTTTCCCCTTTCTGTCTTGAACTCTGTAAGGATCTATTTTTTTTTCTCCTGTCCTGAATTTTTGTGGTTGTATTTTGTTTGTGTAAAGAGCAGTGCAGAGAGATTCTGCATGAATTTTGTGACAGTCGTTCTCTGAGTTCAAGACACAATATGATTATTTTGCTCACTCACAGGTCTGCTGGGCATGGAGATGTTTTCTGCGACTTCTGCCCTGAGAAGAAGCTCAGGGCTGTGAAATACTGTCATGTCTGCCCAGCCTCCTACTGTGAAATACACGTCGGACAGCACTACACAGTCCCAGCTCTGCAGAAACACAGACTGGTGGACATCAGTGGAGACCAGGAGCTCAAATTGTGCCAGAAGCACAGAAAAGCTCTGGAACTGTTCTGTAATACTGACCAAACTCTCATCTGCAGCCTGTGTTCAGTGAACGAACACAGGGGACATGAAACCGTCTTTATGTCAGACCAGGGACTGACACAGGTAAGAGGCTTCGGTCACTCATCTGCTATATAAGATTAGACCTGTGCTGAATATTGATACTATTTTCACCAACTAATTTTACTGTTAAACTCTAAGGACTGAGTGACTCTGTGTGTCCCTGTGCTCTCTTCCAAAGACAGAGATAAAGATCTGTAGTGACTAGTGAGACGGAATTAATACACATTCATCACTGAGGGCAGTTGGGTGTCTGTGTGTTGTTTTATTTCACATGTACAGTGTAAAATATTAGTGACCACAACCCAGTATCTCAGTGCAGATACACCAAGGAGTTGTCTCTCATTCTTACTATGGAATTGTTGTCACTATGGATGCTTTCATTGTGTTAGTATGAAAGCTTCATACCTCTTCCTTTAAAATCTGCTGATTCTACCTATTTCTGAGTCTCACCGTTCTTTCTGCTCTTTATGCTCAGGATGTGAGGAGAGCTGTGGCAGGGGGATTCCAGGAGACTGACCAAGCAGGTTAGTGTGAAAGAGAGTGTGTTAGTGTGTTTCTCTATATGTGGTATGCGGGTATGTGAGAGAGTGTGCATCTGTGTAGAGAAAAACAGACAGGTCAGTGTGTGTAAATGAGTTTTCTGTTAACTGCCAGGGATCAGACATAGTAATTTAAAGTTTCATACACTGATTTTAAATATATTGTACAGTATATGCAGTTTATTTATTGATATACCACCTGTCACAATTGATCCACTGAGCAAACGGGAGGATGGATGCTGTGTGGTACCTCAGGTGGTCAGGAGACTAGAAGGTAGCTTCCGGAGTAAACGAGGGCTAGGTAAGAGACGTGGTCAAAGGTAAGTTCCGTGATTCAGATCATGAAGAGTAACAAGAAGGCTTCCAATCCAGGAGAGGGCTAGGCAAGGGATGTGGTCAAAGGCAAGTTTCATGGTTCATAATGAGAAAAGCAAGGCAAGGCAGGAGCTCCAAAGAACGACCAATACCAGGGGAAGAGTAGAAGGTTTTGGAGGGTTTAAGTATTGTGAGAGGAAGAAGGTAGTGCACTACCTTCTTCCTCTCACAATACTTAAACCCTCCAAAACCTTCTACTCTACATCAATCAGTGCGATTGATGGAGTGTCGTGTTTGGCAGGAGCGGTGTCATTTGGCAGAAGTGCTCAGGGCTGGAGTGAAATTAGCGTGAGTGGGCTTCCATGTGAGAATGTGTTGGGATGAGGGCATGACACTGCCAAAACAGATCTGCTGTTATATGAATCATTGATTGTTCTCCCAGGAATTAAAGAGTAAATAATAATAAAGTTAAAATACAAATAATATACTAATGTTTTATTATCTTACTTGTAGGTTATATCCTTCTCATATGTCAGTATCATGGTTAAATCAAGTTCATTTCTCAAAGACAAGTTAATATGCACTTACTGTCAGGTACTACTCTACCTTTGTATTTGATATAGTTAAACTCACTAGAATTATAGTGTGATTAAAGAAGTATTATACGCAAAGATCAAGGAACTGATCTGATGATGTGCTGATGACAGAGCTGAGCAAAGTTATCACTGTGGCTTCTTCAGCTGCTTGTTCTGTGCCAAGAACCTACAAGTAAGACAATACATCAAAAATTAATTTGTTGGATACTACCTTATGAAGCAGAAAATCACTTGGCTAGGATGTCATCAGGTATTATAATGATACTTACCCTGCAGAGTCCTCATTGTTTCGACATCCACATTGGCTGGTGAGCAATGTCAGATCTATTGTCCTGGGTCTCATTGTCTTTGTAAAGGCAAGAGAAAGATTATTAGAAATCTTTAATAACACTTACAATGTTACAATGAGGTAGAGAAAAAGTAGTGAATAAAAAAAGTTTTAAAATCCTATAAGTAGAATAATAAAATTCCAAATATAGCATACACTTAACAAACTACTATATATATATATTAAAACATTATCTTTAATTGAATTTATAAATAATAATTACATATACAGTAGGCAGTTACTAAAACAGACAATTACAGAAAAAAACAGAACAGAATAATCAATAGCTAAAACAATCATAACCCCCAAATTGTAAAGATATGTGAAAAACAAACCCAAGTGGGTTTGTTTATAATAAGAGGCATCTCAATTCTTTAGGAACAAGTAATAGGTTTATTCCATGCTGAAAAAAAGAAGAAAGAGAACACAACGTTTCGGCCGTGGAGCCTTCTTCAGGTGTGAGAGAGACAGGGCAGTAGGCAAAGGTAAAGTAGCGGGAGAACAAAGGTTGAGAGGGAGGAGGAGTGAGAGGCGGGAGCAGGGGACAGAAAGAGAGGCCAATCAAGAGGTGTGAAGTCAGAATGGGTGCAGAGAGGTGTGAAATGAAACTTCCAATGAATGGAGAAAATTTAAAAGAACAGTAATCTGTCGTTAAGGGAAGGGAGAATGTGTGATCCTAGCTGCAGAATAATTTTAGTTTCGGTGGTCTTTCTGATGTATGAGTTCGGAAAACCGTCTTTGAGAACACAGACGGAGAGATTAGAGTGGTCGTGGCCGTCAGAGGTGAAATGAGAAACAATGGGCTTGGAGAGATCTTTAATCTTCACAGCCCTGACGTGTTCTCTGAAGCGGTCTCCGAGTCTCCTTCCTGTTTCCCCAATGTAGATGGCTGGGCATTTACTGCAAGAGATACAGTAAATAAGGTTGCTGGAGGTACAAGATGCTGTCTGGGTGATCCGGAATTGTCCTGAGGGGCCTTGAATGAGTGTGGTGGTGGCTGTGTACTTGCAGGTGATACAGCGAGCTCTTTTGCAAGGGAAAGTGCCTGGTGTGGATGGTTGCTGAGGGCGGTCAAGGGAGCTGTGAACAAGGAGGTTACGCAGATTAGGTGGTCGGCGATATGAGATGATAGGGCGATCAGAAAAGAGGGCCCCAATGGAGGGATCATTCTGTAGGATGGAAAAGTTCTGGTTAATGGTCCTGGGGATAGGAAGTGTGTTAGGGTGGTAAGGAAGCACCAAAGGAATGCGGTTGTTACGGCGGGAGTTCCTGATCGGGTTGATGGTCCGGGGGGTGTTTTTGGCTCGGGCAAGGGCCCTGTCAATCACACTGGAAACAGGAAGGAGACTCGGAGACCGCTTCAGAGAACACGTCAGGGCTGTGAAGATTAAAGATCTCTCCAAGCCCATTGTTTCTCATTTCACCTCTGATGGCCACGACCACTCTAATCTCTCCGTCTGTGTTCTCAAAGACGGTTTTCCGAACTCATACATCAGAAAGACCACCGAAACTAAAATTATTCTGCAGCTAGGATCACACATTCTCCCTTCCCTTTACGACAGATTACTGTTCTTTTAAATTTTCTCCATTCATTGGAAGTTTCATTTCACACCTCTCTGCACCCATTCTGACTTCACACCTCTTGATTGGCCTCTCTTTCTGTCCCCTGCTCCCGCCTCTCACTCCTCCTCCCTCTCAACCTTTGTTCTCCCGCTACTTTACCTTTGCCTACTGCCCTGTCTCTCTCACACCTGAAGAAGGCTCCACGGCCGAAACGTTGTGTTCTCTTTCTTCTTTTTTTCAGCATGGAATAAGCCTATTACTTGTTCCTTTGCAGCCTACGCATGCTGACGCAGCTACCCACCTGAATCTCAATTCTTTGTTCACTGGCACAACTTTGGTGAAAATAATAATAAATCACGCACACTAGAATGGACAAATATTTATGAAAAATGAAAATAACACACAATAAAAACTACAACATAAAACAGATTTCCTCAGATGGTAGTTGAATATTGGGGATCCTGCGCACATTATCCCCTAACTTGATCTTGACTGGATGTTTGGTTCAGCATCTGAACCTGAATCATTGAATTTAACCCTTTTAACCTTCATTTGGTACATAACTGTATGTCTTCTTTAACCTTGTTGTACTTTTCGGGTAGTTAAGAAGAGAATGTGATTTCATTGGTCATTTTCAGCCACTCCATCCTTTTGTTTACTGGCAGGCCGACAATGAAACGAAAGAGGCTGCTTCTTCTGTGACAGCCTTCTCCTGTTTTCAACCAGATAACCACATATCTCTAGAAGTCCCTTTCTCCCAGATAGCTGACTTCCAAGTGTTGAGCTTTTAATCTTCCACAGCTAACTGTCTTATCCTGAGACTGAGTTTACCCTGAAATTCAACTTACTCAAGTCTGAGCTGATATTTCTCTCAGACAGCCCAGTTCTCTCTCACCCTCATCAGATCAGGGTTTCTGTAGCCTTTCTCAATCTTCTGTGGGGCTGCAGCTATAACTGGCCCCCTTCCAGGGTTTGATCCTTCACTAGGTCTCATTGTGAGAACCTGAGTCTCACTGTTAAACCTGACACTGAGAATGTTTATAACTGTTATACAGTACCTGACAGAGAGATCTGACTCCCCTGAGCCGACAATCAAGAGTCAGAGTCTCTCTATGAGACTCTGTTTCTCTCTGCCACAGCAGACAGCAAGATTCTGACTTCCTTGAGCAGTCAAGGACCGTTCACTCCCTGAACACTTACATCGAGAATTCTTGCTTCACACCGGTGAGTCTAATTCCCTAATAGCCTCATGAGGATTTAATACATATTCTACCCATGGAAGTTATGGAATATGGATATAAATATGGAAGCTAACTAGTGCAGCCAGAGAAAACCTATATGGACATTAAGAGATCACATAGACTCCACACAGAATGCCCAGTCCAGAATCCAACCTAAAATCCAAGAGCTGTGAGGCAGCAGTGCTGTCTGCTGCAACACTGTGTCACTGTGCAGGTACAATAAGACCTAATCAAGTCAATAAAGCCTGTAAATGCAATCAGTAATGTAACAACAGGGTTAGCTAGAAAAGCAGAGCAAAAGTCACATAAAATACAATTAAATAGAAGTGGACAGACAGTATTAACTGTGTTAAAATAATATTGGCATGTTCATAGTGTTGTAACAGACAAAGAAAATCTGGATTCCGAGATGAAGTTAAACAGATGAGTTTTATTGCATGCAAGGAACAATAAAACCGAAGTATTGTTCAAAGTACTGGTACAAAACGTCCAGTTTATATAGCCCTCTTCTGTTGCTTCTGAAGTAGCTCATTATTATGGTAATGGGGGAGGTTACGGTGTTTGGACAGTTCACAGACTTTGGCCAAATGGTCAGTGTTTCCTCAAGGTTTCCTTCCTTGAGAAGGGGTTATCCCCCTTTCCTGCCATAACTCTAAAGCTGGAATGTCTGGTGTCACAAGAAGTCCAGTCCTTGTGCAGAAATAAATCAGTTAACCCCTTTTTCACATCTTATATCTTTCTTCAATAAGTTTACAATAAAGGAGGGCAAGTAGTGAATATCATAAAAAGCACAAGAAGAAGCATGAATAATTCTAGCAGCATACTTTTATTTTTAAAGAAAATTAAACAAACGTAATGAAAATAAATAACAAAGGAAATTTACAATACAGTAATTAATATTTATATATACTGTATATTATAGTTTTTTTATTTTATCATACTCATTATTTATATTTTAATCTGACCTTTTTGTTTTTACATATTTTGTTTACTTTTAAAAATGTTATGCTTTTAAAGCTACATCTATTTTATAAAATCTAAAATTAAGGTATCTCTTTTCTAATTTATGCACTAATATTTCTTATTACTTATAATTCTATGTAATGTATGTATTTAAAAACAATTCAATTAATGTTATTCAGTGTTATGACATACATAATCTCATTTGGAGTTTTTGTAGCCATGTGATAAAGACATCCTGTCTCAACAATGTATTGATTGTATTAAATTAAATTGTTTGTCGCTAGTACAGTATGCATACAGTATTTTTTGTGCAGGAAAGTACTAATGGGTTAGTAAATATTTAATACTGTACCAATTTGTCTGACAACTACATGCAGCTTTGGTATATTAAGGATTCACTGACAAACCTTACAAGTTTTACAGATTAGTGCATTCCTATATCAGATTATTCTAAAAAGTTAAACATGGGAGTGTGTGACACCGCAGTGCTTACTATAGTATACCAACTGACTCCTTGCACATTCTAGATGGCTGCATCTGCACACAGGTTTAAAATTCAGGAATACGAATGGTGCCATATAAGGGTAGGTAGTTTATGAATGTTGTTTTTGTTTTCTATGTTTTAGCAATTTTTAAGGTATATTTGTAACACAGAAAGTAAAAGTATGGAGTTATGAGAAGCTCTTGTTGAGAGAGCAACATGATGCCTCGACAACCACAGCTAAAAGGAGTGAGTTCTAATGAGCCTCAGCTGTGGGAGGGTTTTAAGATCAAGTAATTCCCAGAGTGGAGACCAAGGCAGGCTGTCAGTCCTGATTTAGCTGCAGGCAAGAGCAGGTGTGAGGTGCTGCTAGTGTCAGTGGTGCCAAGTGGCTGCCTCATGAGGGAGAGAAGGTAGACTAATGGTAGTGAGGGGAGTTAAAGACGATCAATGGTCCTTTGAATAGTGAATAGCAAAAGGCAGTAGAAACCATGATAAGGGGCAAAGAATGAGAGCAACAATTCTGGAGGGGAATGTGGAGTTCTGGTGTAGGAGTTTTGTGAATTTACTGGGACAATTTCTTAATTGTAGCAGTAAACATGAGGTGATTCATTATGGCTATTAGAAAATCAATCGATCAGCGACGCACACACAGGTATTCAATACACGAGGTATATTTATTAATATATGAATTGCGCATGTAAAACATATAACAGCCTGCCTGGATACAGATGGTAGATCTTACTGTGAAGGTTATCAAAATGTAAGGTACAGTATATAATCACAAAGAGATACAAAATAAAAAATATGCTTCAGTATACCATTCGGCTATACTATCGTTAATCAGTTTAATTAATACCACTTCTACATTAGATACTCAGAAGTACTGTAAATACATTACTCATGAATTAAATTGATATCAACGTGTTGATGAAACAATTGAATTCTCAAGATGCAATGAAGAACATTGGGTTTACATATCCTCTGTATATGGATTTGGGTTTCCCAGCACAAACACCAAAAACCAGCTGGCGGCTGCTTCCAATCACTGCGGTGTTCGGTAGTTGTTTTATCAGTGTCCTCTGGCACTGAAGCAGAGAGATGAAGCCTCATTTAGGAAAGCACCTCAATGCTTAACTCTGTCTTATTAATAAGCATTGCCGCTACATTGGAATGAAAGAACAGGGCTGTCTAACAAGTCTGGTGAATATGAGTATGAGTGAGTATGTGTTTGTGGTAGTGTGCTCAAGAGAGTGCCGAGGGTGGTAGAGGGACTCTCCCCTTGGCAGTATGATCTCTATGGGGAAAGGGCATGGTCTATCTAGCCATACATCTATAGTATCTAGACTGAGGACCCATGGTATGTTAGGAGCTTGAGTGAGTTAGTAGTGGTGGCTGGGCACAAGATGTGCCAGCAGCTGTGTGTGCAAAGCCTAAGACATGAGAGTGAGGCATTAGAAAGGCTGTGTAGTTTTAATGGAGAAGTTTAAGTCTTGGCATGGAATGAGGTGCTAGTGAGACTCTGTGTAGCGAATGTGTCCGAGTCTGAACGTGAGAGTAAGATAAAAGATACTCTACATTGTCTTGTGTTGAGAGAGTGAGACCCAGACCCGTACTCTTGGAGTACGTCAATGGCTGGAAGCAGACCTTGAAGTCAGAGGAGTAATTGAGGGAAAGTGCCCATAGCCTTAGAGGATTGGGTGGCAGTCAGGGAGCAGGAGACTCCAGTGTAGCGTGCTCTCACGAGGCACCAGTTCCATAGGGGCTTGGGCATTTACCGGGACAATTATTAATTGTAGCAGTAAGTCACAAAATTGATTCTTTTAATGGCTTTAGAATCCAACCTTGCGGTCTAACTCAAACAACGCACACACACAGCTACTAATACACAAGAATACATTTATTAATACATAAAATATGCATATAAACAGATCTTATCGAGAGGGTTATCAGAATACAAAAGGTATATATTCAATCAGTCACAAAGAGTTACACATATCAAGAGGACATACGTTCAGGATATCATTCATTTAGAACGTTTCATAATTGAACTTGGTTATAACTTCTACATTAGATACTCAAAACAAGTACATAACTCTTAGGAATTAAATTGATATCAACTGGTTGGGATAACAATTGAATTCTCGAGCTGTAATGCAGTGAAGTTGAATACTCATCCAATCTCTGGGGATTCAGATCTCCTGCGGGCACAAAGAAGCAGTTGCAGGCTTGTTGCTGTCCAATCTGCGCTCTCTGGCTCCGTGCCAGGCTGTGCTGTGCGGTTTGCGACGGTGCGCTGCTGATGCTCTCTGAAGACTCGCTAGTAAGTGTTGGCTTTAACTAGCAAAGTTGTGCACAGGAGAAAAGTGACTGTGGGTCCTAGCAGGTCAGGAAGAAGACTGGTTTGTTCCTGATGAAGCGCTAGTTCTGAATAGTGATTCAGCTGTCCACAGTTCCGACCTGTTCACGAGGCTTGCTGCTGATGCTAACCTCGGGTGGATCCTTTGGTTACTCGTGGCAACCTCCGCTCTCGACTCTTAGAACAAAGGAAAGTTCTGGCATTCGGACACACTGGCCGTTACATGGTTGTCCGGGCTGAGTCTCAGGATGTTCAGGAGGCACGCTGCGAGAATGTCCTGCCCTTGGGAGCCTTTTTTGCTCCTGGGCTGTCCTGGCCTGGAATTTTCTCGCACCCCTGAAATTCTTCTTGGAATTCTCCTTCTCCAGGCTCTCTGTGTTGCCTGTTTTTACCTGGAGGAACTTCAGCTTGTTCATTGGCTGAAAGTTTCGTGGGCATCAGAGACCCACGTGGGTCACTCGGCCCTACCAGGCCCTGATTGATTGATCAAGGTGAGATATGAGTCACTTACTCCTGACACTTAGGAATGCAGTCCAGATGTCCATCTGGCACTCCCTAGACAGATAGGCGCCAATGGATGACCATTGATCGTGATAGCCAGGCTTAGCTAAGTGCATCCCCATCTGGGAGCTGTCCCTTATCGAAAGAAAACATCTTTAAATCAGCCTGCATGAATAGTTAGAAGAGAGATGAAGAGAGAGATAGGGCCTCATTTGGGAAAGCACAGCAACACTTAATTCTGTCTTATTAACAAGCATTGCCACTACACCAGTATAGAGAGTCATCTGGGAGCAGAAGATTAGTGAGTGATTATCCAGATTAGTGAGGGAGTGGGGGACTCTATGGTGGTAGCTAGGAGCAGGGAGGCTCCTAGAGAAGAGTGTCGGCGAGGTTCAGGGAATAGCTTTAAGAGTTGTGGTCTTAGTCATTGCCATGTTGGCCTGCTAGTAAGGTAAAGAAGGCAGTAGAGCTGCTCCGGGCAAACGGATTTGACTGAATTGAGGGCCTTCCATTGCTACTTCCCGACAGGGACCAGTCAGAAGGCAAGAGTACTAAAGGTGAAGCTTGTCGAGCCTGGGAATCATCAAGGGGTCAGCAATGCAAGGGATGTCAGTTATGATCCCAGAGGGGATTGTTGTAGGACAGTGGCAGTGGCATGTGTGAGTTAGAGACTGGAACTGAGAGTCTTCAATCTGAGGGTGCCGAGGGCTCTCAGGATGTGCACCACATGTCCTGGCGCCCTGACAAGGGGGCCATGGTCAGCAGCACTCTTGGAGGAGAGTGTGTGTAAGTTGAGGAATGAAGGTTACAGGGTTCTCCAGCAGGCTATGTGGGTCGTGTCTTGTGCGATGGACACGCCTGTTCGTGCCCACAGTGGTAGCAACAACCCCATGGCCTCACAATATATTTATGATGAAATAGCATAGAAACAATTTTCATTGTGTTGATTGCAAATGTAAAAAAAAGTCAAAGATCCAGAAAGCTAAAAAACTGGAAAAAAGAAAGGTAACACCTCTTCCATCCTCTGGCCCTCCTGTCTGCATGGAACAGGCTGAAGAGTGACTCATCCGTGAGGAACACCTGACTTCTGACTAGTCCATTGCAGCCTCTGTCTGGCCCAAGCCAGTCGGGTGTGACGTTTGGGAGGTGTGAGCAGAGGGCCTCTGACAGGTCGCCTTGCTCTAACACTAGCAGCATGGAGCCTCACTGTCCTGTCACTGATGCAGGCATTGTGACTCCCGGCAGTTTCAGCAGCAGTACAGGTGGCAGATCTGAAACAATCTCTCAGATGGAGCAGTCTGATGTGTCGGTTCTACTCTAGTGTGGTCACTCGAGGGTGACCAGATCTTGGACGGTCATCTGTCCTGCCGGTCTGCTGAAACCTTATCTGCAGTTGGGACACAGTGGAGCAGCTTACTCTATAGTGTCTGGCAACGCTGGCACATGATATGCCTGCCTGTAGCATGCCAATGGCCCTCTCCCTTACTTCTGGTGACATTCGAGGAATGCATTATGGAATGCACAGAAAACTGACTAAGTGTGGCCTTTTCTTGCAGTGACCTAAGCTTTGAATTTAGGCCTTTTTAAAGGTGACCTAATCAGGCATTGTTCCACCTGGACCTTGTTGGATAAAAGTGCACTTAACCATTTACATATTTAGACAATGTCCGCCTGGAATTTTCTCCCCCTTAAACATTTGTTATATTTCTGCAGCAGAACATAGCAGGAGCCTGGTTCAGGTCTTAAATTGAAGCTAACCCCCTTGGCTTTGAGTGTGAATAGTCAAATTTCTTATATTTCTTAATGTGTCCACTCAGCAAACAAGCATATGAAAAAAAACCCAAAAAACAGCTGGCGAACATGTTTTTTTCTTCTTCTTCAGAGGTCAGATTTTTCAACTATATGCATGTCAAGGGCCTGGGAATGATTTGAAAACCTTGTTCTAGGTAACTACTAGCTTGGATAAAAATCTGGGACAAATTGATCAATTAGAAAAAAATCTACATCATGTTTTGTGAAGACTGGACCTGGAATGAAATAAATAAATTAATAAAAAATCATGAAAATATTGAAAATAAGAATAATAACCATTGCAATTGCTATAAAAACCTTTAGACACTGCTAGAGAGCCTTTATCTGCTGTTATGTAATGAAAAAAACCTCAGAGTTGCCTTCTGGTGTTGGAAAAAAAGGAGCACTGATAAAAAACTAATTGATTACCACTTCTGAGTCAATCATTGACAGCTAAAAATGCAGCCTGAAGCTTCTGGAGGAAGTCTAACCCCCTAAGGGCTCTGAATGGCTGAAAATACAATGAAAGACAGCAGTTTTTACCAATCAGATCGTCTTATTTCTAGCGGTCGTTCTTCAAACATTTACTACGTAATCAATTACGTTTACTAGTCTCCAGCTCTTGAGATATACTAGTCTGGGTTATTTTGGATATATATCATGCTTCAGAATAAGGTAAAAACATGGGATATATATATATATTTGCTGGTTTTTGCTTTTGCGGTTTTGTTGGTAAAAATGTATGATATTGACATGCTGTGCTGGCCGGGTAGCCGGGTGTTTTTGTTGGGATTCTGCTAGTTCATTAATATATTGGTTTATTGCATAATAGTGTCATGTCTGTGAAAACAAACTTTATGGTTTTGTTGTGGTGATATTGGAGAATACGTGCATGTGCGTTGTTTATCTCGCGTTTATCTTAAAAATAAAAAGTGTCATCGGGGGAGACAGGAGTACCCCCCGGTGACCTCGATACGGACTAACAGCTTTCGTGTGATTGGCAAGTTGCAATGCCTCACTGCACAAGCTTTATTGTTGGTCAGAGGGCTTAAAACAAATTGACAACTTTTTGTAAAAGTATATATAGATGCAGCCGTTCAAACTTCGCGGTACAGACCCGTAACGCACGCATCTACCCACAAGCCACCGCGGCATACCGCGGTACATGATTGGCTGGCCAAAATGACTGACAGGGGCACTTAAAATGTTTAGGGAGAAATGGAATACTGGTGTGTATTTTTTTCTTTAAAATACCAATACCAACCATATACAGTTTACATGATATGTTTATGTTTCTAAATTAATATTGCATGTGAAAGGCATGGTGAATCAGAGATTCTCAATACTTACTTTGTATGATTGGAAATGAATACATGATCGGATCAATAAAATGCTGTGGTGTTACTTTTTGTCAATGAAAAATTAGTCTTTTCATTTACAAAGACGGTTACAAAGTAAGTGGACCAGGGTAATACCTTGAGGTTACAGCTTGTCCAAGGTCATTCATTATTAATATTATTAGTAATATCTTCAGTAAACACTTTGATGCATAAAATATTTCTGCATAATTAAAATATTTATGATAAAGGTGGTAGGTTGTGTACCTTTGTCCAACTGAGCAATCTTGCTTTTATAAAATATACCAACTTTTTAATGTTTAATGATTAACATGCTGTAATACACAGTTTAAAATTAATAGTCTAAAGAGTATACAACTTAAATTCTTAATTGGATAAAGATTGTCCCTCAGCAGTGATCGGGATTCGAAACTGGGTGTTTTCTGATGACAGCTCGAGGTTAAACTTTATTAGCTCCACCTGGCGGTTTTACAAGGTGATTCTGGATACTATTAACATAATTTAATTTAAATGCAGTAAAATGCAGTATGACACGAAATTACGTGTTCTGACCCGTTTTGATGGACACGCCCACCGCTTTGTACCGCAGCATACCCTGCTCGTTTTGAATGGCTGCATCTGTACAGCTCTGAGAGCTGAAAGGGAATTTAGGATGAGTCCATTGCCTCCCGACCATCACAGATGTCTCCCCCAGTTGATCCAGAGGATGCCAGAATCAGATACCCAGTCAGAGAGCTGAACCTGGCAGACTGAGCTGACATCACATCCCTGGCCTGGTCTTGGAGGAAACCCTCCATAGAGCACATTTGTTGAATCACCGGCTTTGGGGTCTGTGACTGATCCACTGTGTGGGGGTTTCCTGCCTCACCAGTTTTAGTGGGGCCCTTCCTCTCAGTTACGCCTCCGGGTAAAGGCACAGCTGTGTTCTGATGAGACTGCTTTACTTTTTCCTGACCTGCATCCTTGACTCCTTGTAGAGCTGTGTCACAGAACCATATGGCCATCTTTTCTTCTAGGGGGTCAGTAGCTGGTTCCATCCCAGAGCTGAGGGTCCCAGATTCAAGTCAGCGGGCTGCGATGAGGGGTTTAACTTGGGGCTGGTGCTTTGCAGTGCCAAAATCTCTCTTTGGTCACCAGTGATGCAAACAGCTGGCATCTCCCAGACCATTGTGCCTCACTTGGTTTCTTTTCTAGCTGACCACCTGGGACCATCCTTGTTCCACTGGCCAGTTCTGTTGAACTTTTTTTTTGTTTTCTTTTCCATTACTGTCTGGCTTGGGCTGATTAAGCCCTGTCGGTCAGTAATCAATTATTCTTTAATCACTTTTCCATTTTCATGTCCCATCACTTTCCCTCTGTCAAGGACCATCTGAGCCCTCAATCAGCCGGGTCTCCCTGGGTGTTCTGTCACTCTTCTGCTTGAACATGTCACAAGTTCTTGCTTTTACAATGAGGTAGAGAGAGAAAGGAAACTTCCCCTGTTGATGTAGATATAGGGGCAGAAAAATTAAATAATGAAATCAAAAAGTTTTAAAATCCTATAATTAAAATAATTAAATTACAAATCTAGCATAATATAAGTTAAAATATAAATATATAAAAATATGCTCTCCAGTAAAAACAGTAAACATTGGAGTGTGAGTACTGAGTATTAACTTTCATTGAATTTATAAATGACATTGTTATGTGTAGGGGTTACAAAAATAGACATTTACAGAAAAGAGTGTGATAATAAATAATTATAACTGCTAAATTGTAAAAATATCATGAGAATATACCTGAATATACTGAGAGGACACCCCAGACTCTCTATTAAGTATTGAACCGCTACTGTATATAACACCTACACAGACCAGCAGGAGAGACAGACCTTCCTTCTGCACCAAAGAGAAAATGACCTCCAGATAAATCTCTAATAATAATAATAATACAATTAATGTATATACTGTAGCAGATTCCATTCCAATGAATCTCAATGTGCTTTACATAAAAGAAAAGCTAAAAAAGAAGTCAAGCAACTTAATATTACAGTAACTAAAAAGGAAAAAGATATCAAATTAGTATATAGTACTGGAAGTTGATAGGTTTGCTGGAAAAGAAGGGTTTTAAGATCTATTTTAAAATTTCTGGTGGAAATTGCTTGTCTGAGGTGATGCTTTGCTAGAACAGGGATGATATGATCTGATTAGCCCTAACAAAATACGGTACTATACATTTCATTACCCTACACTGTACTGTTCAGTAATGCAAAATAAAATACGTAGTAAATAATGAAATAAAATCACTTTGGTGTTTCCCTGACAACTATATTACAGGTTACTTTTAATTTTCAGCACAAAAACACAAGAAGAGAATAAAGTTCAGACTTATGTAACACAGGAAAAGGGTGTTCCTGTATCATATCCACTCATAGTCTGCTTTTTTCAGGACTAAAACAGTCCATTTCTTTCAGAGGCTCCCAATGCATTATGTTTTGTATCTTTAAATTGTCACCTGCTGAAGGCTGTGCTGAAGAGATAATGTGGTCAATTTAAATCCATTTAACTTGCATTAAAAACCTTAGGAGTTTCTGACAGATTCCCCTTTGATGGTAGCTAAATGTTAGGAACTTGCACACATTAACTCCTGACATGACTGGATCTTTTTTCTGCGTCTGGACCTATATCATTGTATGTAACTTCTTTAACTCGAATTCATCTGTAACTGTACGCCTTTCTTAACCTTGTTTTACTTCAAGAATAAGTTGCAGTGGAATAAAGCCTCAACTCTGTCATGTCCATTTTGCCCACTCTCTCTTCTTTTTAATGACAAGCCGACACGGAAACACTGGGGCTGCGACTTTCATGAAAACCAACTTCTCCTCTCAAATAAGCAAATAACACAAATCTCTAGGAGTTTCCTTCTCTCATATAACTCACTCCTAGTTCTGGAGCTTTTAAGTTTGTACTAATACCAAATATTTCTCCACAAAGTTTCCCTTGAAATTCGACTGACTGTCTTACTCAAACCTGAGCAGACATTTCCCTCAGACAGCCCTGTTCTCGCACACCTTCAGAACAGGCTGTCAGTAGCCTTTCTCAGTCTCCTCCAGGGCTGCAGCTGGTACTGGGCTCCTTCTGGGGTTTGATTTTTCACTAGGTCTCATTGCAAGAGCCTGAGTCTTACTGCCAAACCTCAAAGTAAGGACCTGAACACTAGCCCTAGGTCTCGGCATGAGACTTGTCTTTTCATTGTCATGTCTGTCAGTGGGGAAGTCTGACTCCCCTGAGCCGACAGGGACCATTCACTCCCTGAATGCTCACATAGGAAAGCCTGGCTTCACACAGGTGACCCCAATCCCCTAATAAACTCCTGCTGATTGAAAGCACATACAGTACTCCCCTAGAGTATTTATATGCCTCCCTCTAGTGTCCTGTTTGTATACTTGACACTCCAGATCCAGTTTCCCTGTTACTGAGACATAGAAAACTTAAACTGTTTTAATAAGTATCCTCTGCAAGGTCTGAGATGTCAATTTTACTTCATTAATGTTTTCTTGCTGTTGTGATACTGAAATAAACCTTATTTTTGCCTCAATTACAATATTCATTTCTTTTTTCACATATCCTCTGTTGTTCTTTCTAATATCTTTTTAACCCATGCTTGTTCCAGTTTATTATACTCTGTATAATATGTTGAACATCATCTCCAATCCTTTCTTAATGATTTTCGATCTTTTATTCAAATATCTGAACCACTGTTTTTAAACAGTTTCATTATGTTAGTTGTGAAAGACTAATGGCTGTTCAGAGGTATACTTTCTGACTGCACAAAGTCCTGCAGAGCTACTGTAGGTTAAACTACCTGCTGCAGCTGCTCCTGTAAGAACCATACTCTGACTCTAACAGCCAGCTACTGATCCTCAGTTAACTGTTCCCAGCTGCTGGAGCACATGTGTCCTCGTGGAGCTCTGCGTCCCTGATCATGTAAACTCCACTGCTGCTTCAGCTGGGCTTCTTGAACCAGGTCCTGCTCTGTTGCTTTCCCTCCTGTCAGCATACCTTTAGAAACCCACATTAAGCTGAGCTCCTTTCCTCTGAGCCCAGTGCACACTGGGATCCAGTTCTTCTCCCCTTTGTTGTTGCAACTGGTTCCCCATCTGAATTTCTACCCATCTTCTTCTTCCTCTTCTTCAGTGGGCTGCAGACTTTTGGCACCACCTCAATCTTTCAAAATTACTAAATAAATAAAGCAAAATTACTCTGTCATATATGTAAAAATTAGTTTATTTTGAACTATGAATTAGTTTATTCTGCCTTTTGTGAATAGTTTTTTTTTCAAGATTTATGTACACATTAACATAATCTATATTTAGTCCTACTACTATTTTACATAATTGTTACAGCAGGAACAGTAGCAACTGTATTTGTACTGTATGTGTAAGTAACTTTTAGAAAGTAACCTCTTGCCATAACAACAAATGTTTATGTTACTTATAAAGCCTTAATGAAGCCTGCCCTGTACAAGAGTGGTATCCAAAATCCTACAAACTATAAGAGTTTATGATGTCCTAATTAGAAGTTAAAAAATCCTGATTGTGAGACAATGTATGATTTTTTTTCCTCATAGCACCAGAACACTGCTGTAGATAGTATAAAGCCTAACAATGTGACTCAACAATATGCCAGACAAATTATTCCACAAATAAATAGAATGCTTATACAATGTATTGTAAAATCACCTACATCAACATAGAAGCTGCTTGTCTTTCAAAATTTATTTGAAAGACTAAATTGAAAATCCTCAGACTGAACCTGTGTTGTAATACTGTACAACCCCAACAACTGCATCACTGGTACAACACACAGGTACATGTATGACTCACAATATTAGGTGATAAACAGTAGAAGCTCGGTTATTTTTACCATTGTACTATCAGTCACAACAGACACATATTTTGAAACATTCTTTAAAAAAAAGCTTTTAAAACAGAAGTTATTAACCCTTTCTGTAACCCTTGTGTGTGAGATCATGGTGTGCATCATGTGTTCAAACTACTGACCTGTTTTTTGTTGGTTTTTAAATATAACATGTTTTTAAAGTTACTATGTATAATATATTTTACAATCAAAAACTAAAATGAAATTGTTTTCTAATTGGTGTATACCGTACACAATTACTAATGATTCTGTAAACTGTATTTGTAGAAAGAAACAATAAATTAAATTAGTGTTTCTGTTCTGTATGACTGGTTGATCAAGGTGAGTGATGAGTAACAATGACCTCTGATATCTAGGACTGCAATCCAGATGTTCCCAAGAATCTCACCACAGAGTTGAGCATGAGAGAGATGGGGCCTCATTTAGGAAAGCACAGCAACACCTTATTCTGTCTTATTAATAAGCATTGCTGCTACTGTGGTATGGCAGTGGTATGATTTGGCACATCTGTTGTTGTTTTGCACATTACCTGTTACATGCTGTTGTTTTGCACACCATCTGTTGTTGTTTTGCACATTGCCTGTTGTCTCTGTCTTTCTTTTCTTACACAATTGTATTCTTGTCTTTTGTACTACTTACCATCTGAGAGCCAGCTAAATAGCATTTCATTATACCATATACCTGTGTATGACTATAATGACAATAAACGTGAACTTGAACTTGATGATGAGACATTTACTACATTAACAGTGAAACATACCACTACACTTCCATTCACAACTCATACTATTATAATTTAACTAACAAACATTAACGTAACAGCCTAGTCTAGCACATTAAAGAGCCATTAAAGGGAATTATTTACTCACATTTAAATATGTATAATGAAACAATATGTCGCCCTGCACATTGAGGGGTCCCCTGGTGATCTCAGGTCTGTTTGCAGGTACAGTAAACCCTCAGTTTGACATGCTTCTCATAACACACTGTGGATTAACCACACAAAATCTGTTAAACGGGTATTTTGTTTGTAAAATCAGAAATGCCTTTCCTTTCCCTGCAATAATGAGGGAATTCACAAATATTAAAATAAGGTTAAAATAGTTTGAAAAATAAAATTCAGGAATATAAGTAGTGCACTATTGGGCTGGGTCACGTGCTTGATGGGTTCCATATGTTTCAGTGAATCTTATACAGTACAGTATATTTATGACACATTAAATATAGAGCTTGTGCTGTATATTTATGACATAAGACAATTTTCATAGTGATTATTGTAATTCTTAAAAATATAAGTCAAAAGATACAGAAAACAAATATTTTAGTATAATCTATATATAATTGTGTGTTTTGGGTTGAAAAAAAGTCACTGCAATTTAACAGACATTCAACAATAATGGACCCCTTCCTCTATTAGTCTGTTAAACCAAGGATTTACTGTGTTCACCCACCCTTGTTTCTTGAATTTCATTATCGTTGATTATATTTCTCCTGTGTGTTACTGTACTGTTACTTTATTTTTATCAATCAAATACATGTGATTCTGATGGTAATTGGGTACATGTGAGCTAATTAAGAATCACTGCTACAAGTGGGTGGACTCTTATCCACTATTAGTTTGCTAAAAATGTTGTAGAATATTGTTCACTTGGATGTTGAAGGTAGGATGTCAGGTCCAAACTATTAGGCAAAAAAAGTTGACCATTTTTAAAGGGAGTTCTATAGACACTGTATATGTACTCTTGTAGTGAGTTTACTGTTCACATTCTGTTGTTGTATTAATAAATTATTTATTATGTACTTTTAATCCATGTGCAAATATTGCTTTTACTGTACCAATTTCTAATTGATCTGATAAATTCAATTATCACATCAATTCAGTGAATACATATTTTAAATATTTTTTTAAGAATAGTGTATTCCAGTTAATATTGTGACTCATTTGGCTTTTGCCACAACGGTCTGTAAACATCATGAATTAATTTCAGCTCAGCTTTCCAATATCTAGAGTAGTAAAGTAGTCTTCATTCTTAGGAATGGAAATATCCCCTGTGTGGAAACTCTCCTTATGACAGGGTGAGTCTGTCAGGCTGTGAGAGAGCAGAACATGACTATCAGAGGGACATTAAAAATGAGGAGCTGCTGTCTGGAGCTCTGATGGACTATGTCTGTGACTTGATTTTATCTGTGTCCATCTGTTCTGATTGTGTCTTACTCTTGCAAATTTAAACCTCAATAGCTGGTGTCCCTATAAGAGATATATCAATACACTGCCAGGGTTTCTCCTGCAGCCTCAGACTGTGTCTTTACTATCATGTGTTCTGTCTGTTTCAGGGTGGCTGCAGACACTGAAAGACAAACACAAGGAAACTCTAAAGAGGAAGCTTGAAGTTGTGTCTGAGGGAATTGCTAAGCCAGGAGAGCAGACCCTCCTCAATGATGTCTTTACACACGTGTGGATAACTGAGGGCAGCTGTGTTGAGGTGAACCATGGACATGAGGTCATGCAGGTAGAGACCGTCTCCAAAATCACGAAATCAGAGATCCGCTCCATCAAGTGCAGCGATATTTTCAAGCCACTGCCAGGGCAGACAAGACCCATTAGGACTGTACTGATGAAGGGAGTCGCTGGCATCGGGAAAACATTCTCTGTGCAGAAATTTATTCTCGACTGGGCTACTGGAAAAGACACCCAGGACTTTGATTTTATATTTTTTCTTCCATTCTGTAAATTGAATTTGATCAAATCAGAAATGAGTTTACAGGAACTTGTTCAGTGTTTCTGCCCAGAAATTAAATCATCTGCTAATATTTTAGACCGTTGTAAAGTCCTGTTCATCTTTGATGGTCTGGATGGAAGCAGACATCCTTTGAACTTTAGAAGAAACCAGATCTGCTCTGATGTGAAAAAAACAACTTCAGTGGACATTTTGATAATAAACCTCATCAATGGTAACTTTCCTGTTGACACCTCCATCTGGATCACTTCCAGAATGGCTGCAGCAGGTCAGATCCCTCCAGAGCTCATCAGCAGGGTGACAGAAGTCCAGGGGTTTGAAGACCAGCAGAAGGAAGAGTACATCAGAAAGAAGTGTAAGGAAAGAGCTCTAGCAGACAGAATAATTTCACATTTAAAGACACAGAGGAGTCTTTACATGATGTGTCATGTCCCTGTTTTCTGCTGGATTGTAGTAACTATTCTGGAGCACGCATTGGAAGAGAACACTGGGGAGAGTCCAAGAACTCTGACAGATTTCTATACAAATTTTCTGCTTGTCTTACTGACGGCAAAGGAAGAGAAAGAAGAGAAAGAAAATGTCCTCAAGTCACATCACGAAGCAATTCTGAAGCTGGGAAAGCTGGCATTTGAAAGTCTGGAGAAAAACATAATTGTGTTCAATGACAAAGATCTGAAAAAGTACAACATTGATCTTAACAACTGTTCACTTCACTCAGGGTTGTTCAAGGAAATATTCAAACAAGATTCAGTCTTATTTCAGGAAAAGGTGTACTCCTTTTTACACCTGACTGTCCAGGAGTATTATGCAGCTCTGTATGTTCTAGGTTCCCATCAAAACAGCAATATTAACCCACTGGAGAAAGGAAACTCACCAGCCTCCACACTGTTCCACTTAAATGAAGTTGTCCTGGGAAGGGCCATCCAGAGCAGGACTGGTCACCTTGACCTGTTTGTCCGATTCCTTTTGGGAATGGGAATGAAGAACAACCAGGAGCTTTTGAAGGGATTCCTGTCACACATTCAAAATTACCCCAGTGACATCCAGAAAACAACAGAACACATCAAGAAACTCATTAGAGAAACGTCCTCTCCTGAAAGATGCATCAACCTTTTCCACTGTCTGAGTGAACTGAAGGACAAGTCTTTAATGGATGAGTTCAATGTGACTCTGGATAAAGTAAAACATTCAAGACAAAGACTTTCACCTTCCCAGTGTTCAGCACTCGCCTATTTCTCACTGCTGTCTGAGAAAGAGATTGATGTCTTTGACATGAGTGAATATGCTACATCAGAGGAGTGTACAGGGAGATTGCTACCTGTGGCAAAGATAACAAAAACCCTTAGGTAAGTACCTCAGATTTACTTTACATACAAGATCCGAACTTATACTCTAGAACAGTTTTTAATTTTCAACATTAAATCCCTCAATTAACTATTTTTTACTTTTTAAAAATTATGTATAAAAATAATTTGTTATTGATTGTATGGTACAATGTCTTAACATATATATATAATATATATATACATAAATATATGGAAAAATTCACAATTCATCCTTCAGACACTCCAGCTGCAGGTGTAATGCATCATGTTACTATTTCTATTCTGAGTTTTTTTTTCTTTTTTTGGAGCTGCTGGGCAAAGATGTACTTGACCCCCAGCTCTCATGTGCACAGTCCAGGGCCTCGCTCTGTCATCATGTGCTTTTACCTGTATGAAGTCAGGGAATTGCTGCTGCGGGCATCGAAGGTTCATGCCATTTTCGAGACCTCCGTGTACTACTCATTTCCAGGGCAACTGTTTTGGAAAGGGGTTTGGTTGGGCTGGGGGAGGCTGTAGGGATTTTGTTTTCTTTCTGACTTTTTTCTGTTTATTTTATGGTCTAGTTTTTTAATTATTTTGATATTCCACTATATCACTATCCCTCATTGACTAGTGTATTTTATAATATGCCTCATACTGAATTGTAATTAATCAAATTCATACAGACAGCTTTGTGAGCTGGAATCCTAAAGGTTTAAATCATCCAGTAAAATGATTTAAGAATGAATGACAGCTGAAGGTAGGAATTGCATTCCTTCTGAAAACTTTGTCTTATCTCTGACTAGTTTGTGTCTGTAGAAATTGCACAAGTCAGACTTGCTACAGCCTGAAGCAGGCAAGGACTGTACAGATGAAGCCCCTATACACCACTGCAGTACATCGCCCACAGAAAGATCACTGGCCAAAGAAGATCGATAGGTGGCACTTGTAGTGCATTAGACATTAGAGAAAACATCAGCTTTATTTAATATGTTGCCTTATTTCTTTAAATGCACTTAGTATAGAATATTAATATCCAATCATTTAAATAAATTTTTGGAAGCTGAAAATAATAAGTTTCTTAACATCATTAACAATATTAATTTATTATTTAAAATATGGCTGCTGGCTGAAATATATATATATATGAAATAAAATCTATCTAGCTGGTAGTGATTGCATATTCTACATTTTTCATATACATTGGTAAGGAATTGTTTAACTCAGTCACCTGTGGTTTTCTTGGAAATATGCTTGTTTTAAATACATTTTGCTGTTTTTATTGTTGTAATGGAAAATGAAAGGCTTGTGAACTGAGTGATGTTTAGGTTAAGTGGTAGAATTTTCACCTGTGAGACAGCTCTGACCAATTCCTGACCAATGCAATATTTTACTATCAAAGAAAGACTCTTTTTTTAGTAATAAAATACGATAATGTGTACTATACTGAGTTATTATTATTATATATCACAGTGAAATATTAAAATAGTATACTATTTAGCAAAATAGTAAGCAAAATGTGAATACTGTGAGTAAAAATCAGCTCTACCAGATATTCAGAAAGAGTCAGAGAATTTAAAGATGTTTACAACTCACAGTTGAGGTTTTTAAAAGCATGTTTGATTTTAAATACTAATCATTAAGGCCACTATGCATAATATATTTTATAAGTAAATTTTAAAAAAGAAAGAGGAATTAATAAGACAAAAATGACAAACTTTTTTTGATATTTTGATATTCTACAACAATCTTCCTCCTCCCCCTTCTTCTCCACTTTGATGATGAGGACACTGGGACCCCTGCAGAGTGAGAAGGGGGCAAAGAGGAGGAGAAGGGGTGTAACAGATGAAACATGAAAAAAGAGGGATTTGATATCATGACAATTTCAATGAGACAGGTCATGTTGCAGTATGACCATAATGTTCTTTAGCATTTAAATACATTTGGAGATTTACATGGTTTAAACTGAAGAACAGTGCTTTTCACTGTAGCATGAACAGGAATCTGTTTCTCAAAGTGAGACTACTCAACCAGATAGCTTTAGTAAATTGTATTAAGTATTTTCAGATTGATTTCATAAAGCAAGATCAAATTGTATGTATTTGGTTAAGTGACTACAGTAGCTCCAGGAACTCATGTATGAACTGGCTTCATCACTATGTTCCTCTCCCCACTGATAGGTGGTGTGCAGTGAGCATACTGGTGCACTTTGGCTGCCTTTGCATTATCATGTGGTTGCTACACATTGGTGGTGGTGGAGGGGAGTCCCCATTATCTGTAAAATCCTTTGAATTGAGTGTCCCAGCTGCAGTTCTATCCATTTTGAATACTCTTGAGATGTGTCAGTTTGCATCTATACAATCTGTAGGAAATGTGCTTTTCCTGCAGGAATTAAGAATTATTTATTATATATTAAAATATATGTCTGTTAAATATTCACTTTACATTCACAGTCTCTTAAGCCTTTTGAAGATGACTGCCAAGTTTCAAACTTTGTCATCACATTTGTACTGGGGGGTGTGTCTGATACAGCTCTGTGAAAGCTGCCCCCCCCCCCCCCCATAAGCAGCACCCAGGGGAAACCCATGTGAACACGGGGAGAACATGCAAGCTCCACACAAAAGGCCCACCAGGAATTGAACTCTTTCAATTGAGCTACCACAAATTGAGCAGTAATGAATGAGACTGGTTGTTCTACACTTTGTAGGGGGGCTGAGTGATGTCACCCATCCCTCATAAAAATAAGATACTAGATCTCAGAAATGGAAGGAGCACAAACACTAGTGCCAGGTCATGTCGGTGATGCCACCTTGCATCAAAGAGGCAAAAGGTAGCTGGACCCAGTTGCTCTGTGACCTGCATATGGGGAAGACCATAGATGTCTGAGCTGGATATGCCCAGAGTCTGTCCTGGGAAAGTAGAAGTTTGTATCCGAGCATGAAGGTGGCTGGTGAGCTGCTAGTCGTGGCGAGCTGTATGGCCCTGTAATGGAGCAGGGCCTGCATGGCTGAATTCAAGTTCAGTACTTTATGTCCTTAACTAGCTGTATGGAAATAGATTCAGTGAGCTCATACAGTTAAAGAATACAATACAAATATGCAACATAAATCCAATAACAGAATACATCCACTCTGCACATTCACAAAACACCCTAAACAAACACCAGTTAAAAAATAAATAACAGTGAGATAAATAACAGTGGGGCCTAAAGGAGCTGCACAAAAATCTCAGAGTTGAAGTGCATAGTTTATGCATCTCACAGCCTCCAGATAGGTGCTGTTACAGAACCTAGTAGTCCTTGTCTTAATAGACCTTATCTACTTATCAGAGGGGAGAGAAGTAGACAGAGGTTGGGCAGTATATGAAGGGTCAATGAGAATCTTCACAGCTTTGCATTTCAGAAACCACAGAAGGAAAGTGACATCCTATAGTTTTGGAAGTGATATACACTACTCTCTCTACCTGCTTCTTGTCCAGGGCAGAAGTGTTGCCATACCGCACAGTGATGCAGAAGGTCAAAACACTCTCGATGACAGATCACTGTTACAGAGATTTATTGCTTCCTATGACTATCTCAGGAAGAACAGCCTCTGGTGAGCTTTCTTGACCAAAATGGGTGTGTTGACCTCCCATTTTAGAGTGCTGGAGATGACAGTGCACAGGAACTTAAAATTTTCCACCATCTCTACAGCCTGACCTTTGATGAATAGTGGTGAGAGTGCTCCTTTGCTTTGCCTAAAGTCTACCACAAGATCTTTTATCTTGAAATCATTTATTTCAAGGTCGAGGTTTTCACTGTTTAACTAATTGAGCTATTTTATTCCTGTATACTGACTCACCATTGTTTGTGATGAGCCCTATGAGAGTAGTGTCATCAGCATACATGACCATTTTAACTTAACCAGATTATGAAATAGTCATTTGTGTTCAGAGAGTAAAGCATAGGTGATGAGACACCAAGGAGTGCCTGTGCTCAGAGTGAGAGGCTTAGAGAGGGTATCCTTCAGCTTCACCAGCTGATTCCTATCAGAAAGGAAATCCAGCAGTAAATAGCATAGAGTCTGATCAATACCAACATCTGCTAACTTATCCAAAAGCTGGAGAGGGTAGATCATGTCAAAAGCAGAACCGCAGTCAATAAAGCGGATCTGGCTGCTTCTAGATGTTGAAATACAGATGCAGCCATTCAAAGTGCGCGGCACAGACACGTACGGGAGGTAATTGGTTACGGCCTCGCACATGGTGACGCACGATGATGCAAAATACCGCAGTACGTGATTGGTTGACCGACAGGGGCACTCGTGATGCATTGGTCGGTCGTAGAAAGATTTAAATGTCTTTACTGTGCCCGTTTTAGTATTGAATATTTATATGGAATTTTACCGCTGAAGGGAAATCTTAGTAGCTGAGCATAAAAAGAATAGGAGCATACTGTAACGCGTGTGAAGGCCATAAAAGATATTAATTTTGGAACATAAACATACAGTATATGGCTGGTCTTGGTACTTTAAAGAAAAAATACACACCAGTATTCCATTTCTCCCTAAACATTTTAAGCATCGAAGTCTTTAACTAACGTGATACCGGAGTCAACAAGCATGCTTTTAGAATTTGATTAAAAGGGAATATAATATGGAATAGCGATTCTAAAGAAATTAATAATGATATAATTATATTCATGTACCACAACACAAGCCGGAATCCAGCCGGAGCCATGACTTTTTTTTTTAACAAACATTTCTTTGAAAAAATAAAACGTTTCCCTGGGTCAGAGATTAAATAAAACTTCACTCGCATCAAACAAATTTATATTTCTAAATATCACAACGTGATCGGATTTAAGTCATTTTAATAACAATGAATAGTCACCTATGCATTACAATATAAACATTTATATTGATTTCAATCGCGTTTTGATTTAAATCGCAAACGCGTTTAAATATATGTGTTTTTTCACAATCAGACAAATGCAACATAAATTGATATCTTTGTCTTCTAAGTATCTTAATGAACTTTCAGCATAGCTTTCTCCCCGTTTAGATTTATTTCTCTTCGGATCTTGGGATCAAACGTGGAAAGATTAGATTGTAATCGTTTTTATTTTTTAAATACATTTTAGAAAAGTGTAATCTATACTAAAACGCTGTACACCACCTGCTATAAAGATACATATTGTAAACTTTCGGGCTCGGATAGGACGGACACAAGAACTTAGACTTGCGGAGTTAAAGCAAGTTAAACCCGTGATTTTATATATCACCTTTAAGTGGCATCTCAAAGCAATATAGTAGATGTAAAAACAGTTAAAAGGACCACAGATTACAAAGTAAATACCCAACACTGATTGTACCCATCTGTCATGCTAATAAAGCACCTTGAATTGAATTGAATTGAGAGAGAGAGAGGGGGGAGGGCGAGCGAGAGAGCACAGCCAGGACAGGCAAATAAGATACACTCCACAGACATTCACAACAGCGACATATCATAAAACATTTGCAGATATTGTTAAATTATTACTTGTTTTTCAGGAAGTTAAAAAAACACTTACTTATCCAGTCTCTCGAAATAAAATTATTTTTCAAGCAATGCAACTAACGTCGGGCAACGTGTTTTTTTTTAATCCAACATTGACAGACACATCTTAAATCTTGTCAGTCAGCTCCTTTTACTCTATTTGAATTGTGGCGATTCAAACAACTTGAGATAACAAGTGGTCTCAAAGTCACCGAGCTCACAGAGCTTCAACAACAGATGACAATTTCCTTAGTCCTTCCTTAGTCTTCCTGAAGTTGTCAGATTATGAGTGAATAAAAGCATTTTATTAAAAACACGTTTGCGTTTGTTTAGGAGCTATATTATGTATTTTTCATATGTAAGATATAATGATGTTTTCCTGCTTACACATCGCACGGCTTTAAAAGCTAGAAAAACAGGTTTCGATTCATATTATCTGGCGAGCCTTGTTTTGTCAAACGACAGCACACTCTCTCTCGCTTGCCCTAAACAGACAATACACAGGGGGGAGGGCAAGCAAGGGGGGGGGGGGGGGGGGGGGTGATATGTGAATATGATAATGTGAATATCCTCAAGTCAGGCACCTGTGAATTTGCAGTATACCCAGAAAGAGCCGCATCCCATCCACTGTTCCTCCAGAAAGCCTATGCAGAAGTGAAGGAATTAAATATGGAATTAATATGGAATTTAATATGGAATTAAACCGGTTTCACAGGTATTTTCAAAGTAGAAGGGGGCGAGATTTCCAGCATTATATTCTCATGTACGGGTAGAATATGTTCATTGTCTTCCAATGAAAGAAGGGTTCCTTTCGCCCTAGTCGGGAAACATTAGAAGCTTGCCATGCCCGGACTGTTACACCAACGCATTAGCATGTTAAAGCGATTTCATTGAGGAGCCTAGCTTTCTTAACTAGTAAGTACTATACTTACTGGGTTTTGGAGGGGGGGAGGTGTCTTTCGCTGGAAATCTCGCCCCCTTCTACTTTGAAAATACCTGTGAAACCGGTTTAATTCGTCACAGCCAGCACTCCCGCAGAGAGTGGGGTTGTACTTGCAGTGCATCGGTATGGATGGGAAAGCCAGAGCCGACCGCTACAACGCCCCCGTGTTCGGGGTGCTTATCATTCTCAGTGCATAACGAGGAAGATTAATAAACGTAAACATAATCTCATGGTTAAATAGTCAAGTCTAGCCATGTATGAGTCTAGTCTCACAGAGCTTCAACAGCAGATGACAACTTGTGAGTTTGATTAAGAATGAATAAAAGCATTCCATTAACAACGCATTTGCATTTGTCTGGGTGCTGACAAAGTAAAAAACAATTACTTTTTGACAATGAAGAACTGTGTATGTGTCTCTCTCTCTCTGATGGCTTTTGTAATCGTTTTTATTTTTAAATACATTTAAGCAAAGTAATGTACCATAAAAGTATTGTAAGACATATTTGGGTTAACATGTTCAGTGTTCAGTGTGTGGTAATTTGTTTGCTGCGAGTGAAGTTTTATTTAATCTCTGACCCAGGGAAAAGTGTGGTGTGGACGGCTGAGGAGAGAATGCAGGCTCGCGCTGTGTCCGTTATTCTTTTTGTCTTCTTCTGGCTTGGTCGGATAGCTTTTGTTTTTGTTTTATCAATAAAGTTTGATAATTGGCCAGTGAAAGCTCTGTTGTCCTTCACATGAATGCCTGAATGCCTGAAACATTGTACCGAACCCAGGATTTTACAGTATTTTTTCTTTAAAATACCAATAACAGCAACATACAGTTTACATAATATGTTGATGTTCCAAAATTAATATTGTTTATGACCTTTATGACTTTCGTTATGCTCTTCGTTAATGTCTAAGCCCGAACACATCATTATATCTAATTTTGTATTTCTTTAAAAAAAATCGTTTGCCCAGCCTAACAGTATTGTTGTTATTGTTTTTATCCTGTAAAGCGCTTTGAGGAGCGACTTTTAAAGGCGCCATATACAATAAAGTTCATTATTATTACTATTGTTAATTTGCTGGACAGAGAGGTGAACATTATTACGCAGAAGACAAAGATAGCGATTTACGTTGCATTGCGCATTGTGCTGCTGTAATACAGTTTAAAATAATTAAAAGTCTAAACAGTATCAGCTTTATTTATGGGTTTTAAATAAAGGCGATTTAAATGCGATTTAAATCAATATAAATGTTTATATTGTAACGCATAGGTGACTATTCATTGTTATTAAAATGACTTAAATTCGATCATGTTGTGATATTTAGAAATATAAATTTGTTTGGTGCGAGTGAAGTTTTATTTAATCTCTGACCCAGGGAAAGGTTTTATTTTTTCAAAGAGGTGTTTGTTAAAAAAAAAAAGTCATGGCTCCAGCTGGATTCCGGCTTGTGTTGCAGTACATGAATATAATTATATCATTATTAATTTCTTTAGAATCGCTATTCCATATTATATTCCCTTTTAATCAAATTCTAAAAGTATGCTTGTTGACTCCGGTATCACGTTAGTTAAAGACTTCGATGCTTAAAATGTTTACGGAGAAATGGAATACTGGTGTGTATTTTTTCTTTAAAGTACCGAGACCAGCCATATACTGTATGTTTATGTTCCAAAGTTAATATCGTTTATGGTCTTCACACGCGTTACAGTATGCTCCTATTCTTTTTATGCTCAACTACTAAGATTTCCCTTCAGTGGTAACATTCCATATAAATATTCAATACTTAAACGGGCACAGTAAAGACATTTAAATCTTTCTACGACTGACCAACACACCACGAGTGCCCCTGTTGGTCAACCAATCACATACCGTGGTATTTTGCGTCAACGCGCGTCACGATGCACGAGGCCGTAGCCAATTACCTCCGGTACGTGTCTGTGCCGCGCACTTTGAATGGATGCATCTGTATTACTGTCTTAGTCAGACATGCTGAGAACCTGGTTACTGTTTGCACAACTCTGGTCAGGACTTGAGTTTTTCTAGTAGGTGGTAATAAGAGGGTGATTTGGATGCACTGTTAGATAAAGTGCAGTAAAGGGCTGTGAAAATCATCACTCCCACCAATACAGCTGTTCAAACAGGCTGGTGAGGAATAGAAATCAACTGACCTGCTTTCAGGCCAGAACAAATAATCTGAGAAGCACCACCCTGTCCACTGCTGTCAGGCTTTAGAATGACTATAATATTTTTACATTTTGATTTCTAAATATGTATTTTACAGTATATAGCTTATGATTATGTTATAGTTTATGAATTTTGTAAACTATACTTTATTCAGTTTTTAAATGTCTCTCAATGTCACCTTTTACCATCTTTACAAGCATGTTTCTTTCCTCCTCCCCCGTAATCATGCAGTCCTTATTCAAAAAGTAAAACCAATCCAAGATTATCTTATCTTAAATAGCATAAACTAACATTTAAGAGCTTAAATCAGGATACTCATTTAAAACTTATGTGTCCTTGTCTTCAGAGTTTGAAAGAAAAAATCATGCTGTCCCCTTTCCATTTTAACTGAATAACAACAATAAACATGGAACTACACATTGTTCCCTTTGTCTTTTAACAGTTTGTTTTCTGCATTAACTATTACATCTATTACACTATTACATTAACTAGTACATCTACTGTTTAGACTAGAGAGAAAAAACAAGCCTAGAAAACATATACTTCCAAATGATGTTTTTTGTGTAGGTATTCTTTAGATTACTCATATGGTCATACGCTCAACTCATCTTCTTGATTCTCTTGTCTCTGAAGAGATTGAAGTAGATCTTGAAATTCCTTGATGATGCTGCCGATCTCTTTCTATTTTTCTCTGACTCCTCTGTGAGCTCTGTGTGATCCAGTATCAAGCTGTCAGTTGCTCCTTCCAGTCCAGGCTGTTGGGTTACTCATCCTGAATCCCAAATTCCTCCAGGCCTGTTGACACTGCACTGCTTCATACATTCTTATCCCATTCTCTTAAAGACTGTGTCTGGCTGGGAAGAGAATGTAAGATTTAATGTGCTCATCTTTCAGCTGTTTTCAGATGGGTCTGTACTGATGTCATTCATTTTGTCAGTTAGCAGAAAAGCCCTGTTCAATGTACATGCTAGCACTGTTGTATTTACAGTAAATCCTTTGGTTGCCCAGGCTGCTTGCAAGACCTTCTGTCTAGTAGTGTAGATCAGTTAGTGATCTTGGTTGGGCTCCCAGTTTCCTGTAGTCAGTTGCAGGAGGTCAGTGGTAAATTAGCTGGCAAAGAAGGGGATATGTGTGAAATTAACTTGAAATTAACCCATTGCCCTCTTGTTATGAACTAGAAAGTATTTTTATTTTGGTTTGTTGGTGGTCTCCAGATTACTGGGTTTGTATTGTGATGAACAACTCTGCTCTCTGATTTCGGCAACTGAAAGCTGACACAGAGGAGACAAGAGACAAGGATTCAATTCTAATTAAAGAGGGTTTAATTGCCCTTTTTATTACAATGATTGTAATGGTCAATAGGGAAGGGAGAAACCTAGAGACCAGAGAAGGGAGAGTGACCACAGACTCAAAACATGCAGTGAAAAAAGTGAGAGATGGGGTGCCCTCTATTATAGGCTGTTGCAGAGGAAGTAGAAGCAGACAGGTTCAGAGGTCAGAGTGGAGAGAGCAGCAGTGCAGTTCCACATTGTGAAGGAACAAAATGCTACAGTTCACTGGTGTCGTTTCACTAGACCAAGAGAGGCATTAGACTAGGTTGAACACCAGTACTTGTGATCGATCATCCTAACTTTCATGTTTGTTCTGTTCTTCACTGCTGTAATTTGGGTTAATACAAGTACGCTGGGCAAACGTCCCGAGATCGAATTCTTCCGCGACGGGGGTACCTTTAAAGCGGAGATGACGGCACCGAAAATTTTTGGCGCGCCCTCTTTAAAGCCCTGGCCAAATACGAAGACAGTACGTACAGTTATAATTCAAACTGAATTAAAAACTACACATCCCAGTTACCATGGTGGTGCTTGTGATCATTGCGTTTAAACAACGAAACAGGGCGAAAAATCAGTCACATGACTTTGGGGCAGAGTTTCGAAAGCTTAACCTATCAGCAACAAAGCAAAATTTACACGATAGGCTACCTCAAACTGTCAGTTACACGACTGTGTATGTCGCTTAAGCCACTCCTATTTGGCATTTTAGTTATGGAGGCGAGAAGACGCCCCCCCCCCCCTCTCTGGGTGTCTAATTTGCCGCCATGTTTAACCGTCCGTGTCCGAATCGCAGTAGCTACGCGTACGAAATAAAGTTCATCCCAGCTACAAAACATATATATTTTTGTGGTAAGAGGGCGCAAAACATCAGTATTTACTGCTATTAATTACTGTACGATTTATAGTTGAAATCTGAGCCTAGATATAAAGTTAGATATAAAGTTAAAATCTCGACAAAGCAATGTAGGAAATACAGAGAAAAGAAATCCTTTCTGACATCTAAAATCAGTTTCGATCAAGGTCTCTAAAACGAACAAGAAAAAGAGGATTTTCGGAGGGCAATTACGCTGTGTTTATATAGGATAAGTGATTTATGAGCAATCTAATTTCTTGTTCGTTTAAAACAGTGAAATGTCAGCTGCAAAAGATCGCACCAGAAACAGCACTCTCTCTGCCTGTCATAGACGTTCAGGAAAGGCTGAATGAAGTCATGTCAAGAACAATAATTCGGTGATCAATAATAACAGTTGTAGGACAAGAAACAAAAGATAATGAAAACTTCTTTAGGCTAAAACTCAAGTTCATTCTACAAATTAAGGCAAATGAAAATTCAGGATGTTAAAGTGCTAGAGGTGTAAAAAATACAAAAATGCACATGAGTAAAAAGTTTTAGAAATGGAGCAGGTGTTGCTTTGAAATAAGCAAACAGAAAAAAAGCCATGACTAAAGTGCAGAAGAGGGATGCAGGAACACTTGCTTAGATATACAAAAAAAATCACAAAAAGGTGTATGTTACAAAAGAACATGCAAACATGTTCATCATGTACATCAATTTCCCTTCACGATCAATAAAGTCTTATCTATAAACATGAAACAGAGTGAGGAATCAGAAAATTAGCATGCATAAAAAACAGCAATTCTGTCAATAAACCCTAAATGAATTAATAGCAACCATGGTTTCATGGAGGGCTTCTCAGATAGTTGGGCATTCAGGTAGATTGCCAGGTGAAAGGATTTGTAAATATACTTTGTTAAAGCAAGTCAGTTTTTTCTGCAACACATAAAATACATTTTTCCAAGAAAGTTTAGCCTTTGTCACTAATGAAACCACTAAATATAGAAATCTTAAGATTTTGTTATTCAATGTTGGTAGCAGGATGAACTGTGCTAAGTGTATATTTTGTCGCAGCGTTGCTGCAAGATGTTAACAGTGAAAAAAGGTATTTAGAAATGAGTTATTTCAAGAAGAAAATGTTCAGAATAATTGCAAATCTAGCAGGATAGACAAAGCACAGAAAACAGGCAGTTAGATTGATCAGATTAGTATGAAAAGTTATTTAGCAAAGGGAATGAGAAGAGTGACAAACTAGTATGCTTTAGATCTTTTTATATGGACCAGGGAAAACTGATCATGTTTCTCTATAACAATAATAAAAAACTTTATTTTATATATCACCTTTAAAAGTGGCATCTCAAAGCAATACAGTAGATATAAAAACAGATAAAAGGACCACAGATTACAAAGTAAATACATATAAGAAAGACAAGCAGTTAGAGGTGCTACCAAAATTAGAAAATGAAGCAGATACAGACACTAAGTCTTCTGAAAAGAAAGGTTCTGAGGTTAGATTTAAATGCACTCAGGGTACGTGACTGATATCACTGGGAATACAAATTGAGAGCTCTGGGGTGCAGCTAGAGAAGACCCTGTCACCCACAGAATGTAGATGTTCTTGAGGACAGCTAGAAGACCAGTTAGATGGACAAAGGTGGGGAGTAGACAGATAATAAGCCATATACTGTAGGTACTGAATGAGGATGAGGATTTTGAAGTTGACTCGAAACCTGATAGGTAACCAATGCAAGGACTTGAAAACAGGTGTAATGCATCCCTGATAGGATTCTCGCTGTCATATTCTGAACATATTGAAGATTGCTCAGTGTGGATTTAATTTCCCCAGTGAACAGGATGTGCATTTATTAATTCTAGAAAAAAAAGCCTTTCTTGATTTCTCTAGTTCTGTGTTTATCTAGTTCCCTTTAAAATAAACTATTATTCCACAATGCAGAGTATTACATGGACAGTATTTACACATTATATTTGTGATTTAAAGAAATGAACACAAGCAGCTTTTCGAGATTTAAGTGTTGGCTGAGTTATTGCAGGATATAAAACTAGAGATGTTGGTAAGAAGATAATTTTGGGATAGCTGAGGAATACACTGATAACAAGAACACTTCCTAATGGGGTTAGGCATACTTTTGATGAAGATGATGAAGTTAACAGACTGTATGTTTACATAGATACTGAAATGAGGATTGTATTTTAGATTTTGTGTAGTTGCTAGCATTGAACTGTGTGTTGGATGCACATGAATTGAAGGAATGGGCAAACATTGCTGATGCGGATCCACAGAGCCAGCATATTAAGATGTTTATAATTAGAGGCAATTTGTTTAAATAACTAGGTATGGATACTGATGTGCAAGAGAGGTGGAAAGGCTGTTTCCTTAAGCTAGCACTATTAAATATTTATTCTCAGTGAGATGCTGCCATTTTATAGTGGGTTTCTAACACTGTGTATAGTTCAATCCACACAATGCCTTTACTTCCATCCATTTCTAATCTCTTTATCCAGTACAGAGGATTTGGAGCCTATCCCAGTAAGCAACGGACACAAGGCAGAATACACCCTGGACATAGCGCCAGTCCATCACAGGACAGACAGACACAAACACACACACACCAGGGCCAGTTTTCCCATAAACCAATTAACTTACCAGTATGTTTTGGAGTGCGAGAGGGAGTCATATCACACATATGGAGAAAAACCATGTAACCCAGAGAGAACATGCAAACCCCACACACACAGGATGGGACCTGGGACCCCAGTGCTCCAAGATAGCAATGCTAACCACTTTGCCACCATTATAAATGGATGGATATCTTAGTTATCTTTCTAGTTCACAGGTTTGCATGCAAAATTTAATTTTGAAAGCCACTGAGACATCAGGTACTACTGTTGTATTTATGAAAAAGAAACAAAACAAAAAGCATACTAACAACTGTGCCATCCTACTCTTTAGTTAATACAATTTATTATTTAGAAACAGTTAACATTGTTAGCAAAATATTTTGAATTATATTTAACCCTGTTTTTTCTTTAGTTTTGTATTTAACTTATTATATGATAGTCAGATTTAATGTATATTTGAACAATGAAAATATATTTTTACAAGATGCGGGGGAAAGTGCAACAAATTATTACAGTGCTAAATTTAATATTGATTGCTAATAGTTTATGCTAACACCTAACTTTCTTAATTAGATGTATTTAAAACAGTGAACTAAGTGTAACATACCATTCAGAAATACAATCGAGAATAGTTTTGTGGTGTTTGTATGGATGAAACGTTTCTAAAATGTATAACGTAACAAAATTAAAGACGATTAAAATCTGTAATCTTTCCACTTGTAATGTCATTAGACAGAACAAGAAGTTTCTGCTTTGTCTAAGGATGGTATCAAAAAGTAGTCTAAGTGGTGAGAAAGCTGTGCTTAATGATAATTAAGTGACTTAAAAGTAAAAAGAGATGGTTCATATTGCTTGATTAATTTTAAAAACTAAGTTATAAATGCAGACGCGATCGCTGCCATAAGCGCTCCAGGAAGTAGAACGTTCGTTCTGTACTGCTGAGCTCCGCGCCGCCTCCCTCTCTCGGTGCCCCGCCCCTCTCTGACGGAGCGCAGTGGGCTGTACGCTATTTTCAGAGCCTCTGATTGGGAAAAAAAGACCTGCTGATCAGTTTCACACACCAGGAAGAGAAAAGAATGGGATTTTTTCTCTTCGAAACGTGTGTTGTCTTTATGAAATTCGTGTATTTTAAACGTTTAATTAAGAAGTAAAAACCTTACAGCGTACACAAAGATTCTGAGCTGATCACGAGGAAGAAAAATCACTTTCGCGCATAAAAAGTGGTTTTTAACTCTCGAAACCTGTTTTTATATGTTTTAAAGTCGTGCAATGTCTAAGTTAAGCATCATTATATCTCATTATTTATTATTTTTTTTTAATTTAAAAATCGTTTGCCCAGCCTAATACAAGTCACTGTTGTGATGTTTGAATTTTAGGGGTCAGTCATGAAGTGTAACAGAATATGACCTACATCCTGACCAATCTGAAAATCCCACAACAGTGATTCTAATTATGCAAAACCTAAACAATGTCTACAGAGGCCAGCAGCAGAGAAAGGCTGCCTTCTGAACTTAACATAATCTTAAGGATGCTACAAAGTGAATGGGATTATATTTCCATAATCCAAAAAATACATCCACTAAATAAGAGATTCTATTTGTAACTTAAGGTTTCTCAATACAGAAAATTATTTTCCTAAAAACCACAGAATGGCAAGCTCTCTTACCAAGGTTTAAATACTGAACTGGAACCTGGTCTTGAAGGCAGATCAACACAAGGAGCTCTTGCATTCTTTCATTCTCCCTCTGGAGACTCTTTCCGTCTCTCCTCCCTCTACCTGCCACTGTGTGCTGTCTTCCTGGACTGGTGATTGACACTGAATCTTTTACCCAAAACTTAATTAACCAAGGTAAACCAAGGTGTTTCAAGTCATCTTATACTCAGCAAACAACCCAGTTGCCAAGAACCGTAAATGTTGAAAGCAGCCAGGTGTTAACTATTACCTTTAGATTCTACAAACACTTCGAGAGTAACTTCAGGTAACAATAAAAATAATAATCCACCCATTCCCTATTCACACTGTCCAGTACAGCAGTGTTTGACCCACATACCTGTTGCTTTTCATTCCATCCCACCTTGATTTGATGATTAGTCATCCATCCTCTTAAGGGCGCTCCGGCCCTTTCGTATTTTAGTTAATTACATGCACCTGCCCCCCGTTCTGTCTCCTTATTTAAGCTTGGTGCTCTCACTATTCCTGGCTCAGCACTGGAAGATGGAAGCCTGGAAGCCCACCTACCAGCGGGTCCAGGAGAGACCCGATGGCATAGGCTTCAGAACGGCATCCTGACAATCCGAGTCTGTGGCTCAGAGCACCTGGCCTTGTTACCCTGGTTTTTACTCCCTGTTCCTGTTCTGGATCCCCTTTCGGATTTTAACCCTGTCTGTCCCGGATGGATCTCCCGGCACATGGACCCTGGACTGCCCCCCGGTTTCCCCTCTTGGACTGTTCAGACTTGTTCGCTCCAACAAAGTTTAACACATGGAAACAAATATTTCAAATTAATCTTTTTATTAGATCAATGAAAAAGTTGGATTGTGTAACTGAGGGCTCGGCTGGAACAAAACCCAACAGGTGTGTGGGTCACCAAGACCAGGACTGGGAACCACTGCAGTACAGGGTCACATGGGGTCCAGAGCCCAACTCAGCAAGCAACAGGCACAAGGCAGGATACACTCTGGTCTGGACACCAGTCCATCACAGATCACATAGATATACTGTAGGCACACAGACCAGGGCAGTTTTCTCCCAGACGTTAATTAACCTACAGTATTAGTGTGTTTTTAGACTGTGGGAGGAAACCAGAGCACCTGGAGAAAAGCCCACACTAATTTGGGGAGACCATGCAAACTCCATTCAGATAGTACCAAGGAACTGAACTCAAGGTAACATTGCTAACTCCTGCACCATCATGCTGCCCCGCACAGAAGGATCATATAGACCATAAATATTGACCAGTGACCTCTTTTACATGCCACCGTTGGCACAAGGGGCAGCAACTTTTCCTGTTGCTGTTTCATAACATCAGGTTTTTACGGGACAAGGTTGTCAGCCATGCTCCCATGTTGCCTGTTGTGGGACACAAACCAACTACCCTGATATTGCAAGTCATGCTTTACTAGCTGAGCTACCTGAAACTATTGCTTCTGTTGTGCTTTCCAACAAGACTGAGTAGACTTAGCTTTACTACCCCTTTTTATACCAAATCGTCACCACCTATCCCTTGAAAATATCAAGGGGAAAAATAACAGAAAAAACACATTCCACATTATATCCAAATACATTATAAAATATCATATATTCTAAACACCTAATACTTCAAGATATAAGAAAACCTAGAAAAAGGAGAACATCTCAGTCAAAGGTGCTTCTATTATGAAATGTACGGTAGCTAGGTGGGTCTGGGAGAATAAACAGGGCCCAAATTCACTAGAGTTAATTTACACAGGTTAAGATCTAGATTATGTTATTTTTAGGTATGAAGTTGGTTTTTAAATGTGTGGCCAAAAGACATTTCTAAAACAGACTGAATCAGCTAAAAGGAGAACTGTTTAACTTTGTCTCGTGAATACTGCTAAATGAAAGGATGATAAAAACAAACGTGTTTTTCTCTTTTATGTTATAATAGTAGTTTTAGCAGGGTGACAGTTAAAATTTGTGGACTGTTGCTGTTCTTGGTGCTGATGTCTCCCCCCTGGGGCAACTTAATGTCTGTGTACTGAGTCTGCCTCGGGTGCTGCACGAAACAGAGCTCAGATTACCCCAGAATATAGTGCTTTTACCACCTAGAGTATTGCATAAAATATCAGAATATACTCTGATATACACGGACAACAATTAAATCCAACTGTATCAATGTTAACAAAATTTACAGCAGGTTCCCAAGTCATGTGATTTCCCCTGTGTCTCTCCCTGGAAACTTGTGTGGGGATACAGCCTGCCTGGGAAAGCCTGTACAGATTTATCTCTGTGACACAGTGGAGAAAAAGTAATACAACACCAGTGGTAGCCATTAGAGTGGCCAAGATAACTAGAGAATAATTTTTGTTCTTCTCTCAACTGAGCTTTATCGCTTACTCCTAAAATAAAACAGTAGAAAGAAAGAAGTTGTCAAGTAGTTTGTGTCTGTTTCGGATCCAGCAGAGTCTGTCTGTTCCGTGTGTGAATTTATGTAGTTTTTAATATGTCATTTTTGTTGCCGTTTTAGTACAGTATGTGAATATGAATATTAAATATGAACATTACATATTAATGTGAATATGTTCAGGTGAAATACAAGCTATATTGTAGTTCAACAGGGTTAAATAAACATGTACTGTGCTCATTGAACTGGAGGGGGTCCAAGGCTACTGTACGTGTCCCGAGAGAAAACAGCTGGAGAGCGAGTATCATAACAGCACTGTGGAGAGATCCAGAGTATACAGATCGGCTAGTGAGCTCGGAGGAGTGAGTTTAAATTTAATTAAGTGCCAGAGGAAAAAGTGAGAGATTATCGGGGAAAAAGTGGTAAAGAAGGGACTGGATTAGGATTGGAAAAAAAATCTGGATAGATTGAACATTGTGCGAGACATCCACATTCATTCTAAAAAAAACTTGGGATCTGCAGATCGCAGTGAAGTGGCAGCAAGTTTCTCGATCGTCAGAGACTGCGAGTAAAGTGCCTGATGATTTACAGCTGAGAACAGTGGACACAGGATACAGATTATTCTCACCAGACCGTTTGATTTATTGTAGTCAGGACTCAATCTATTTTACCAAGTAATCATGGACAAACTTGTTTTTTTCTGACTTTGACTTTACCATACAGTATTAACAAACACATTTATTTAAAAAAAAGAATGTGAAAAAAGATTACTGAAATAACATTTTGGGAATTCATCCTCTCCTCTCAACAAGCACACTATTTTTTAATTAAGACTCAGTGCATCCCTTTATAGTAAATGTTTTTTGTTTTTGTTTGTTTCTCTATGTTTTTGTTTTTGAGAAATTTCATATTGTAACATGGTCTGCACTGTTACACCGTGGGAAAGCAGGTTCTGAGGCGGACAGGTTTCGCAGACGTCTGCTCTTTATTGTGCATAAATTCGTAACTAACACAGAATGGCAAAAACTTCAGTGTCGTAAAGCAGTAACCCCCCGAACCATAAACACTACTGCATCGTAAACCCCAAACGGAAGTTGTTTGCGACATGACATCCCCCCCCCCACTTCAGAAAATGAAACAAACATAGTTCTTCGAGACAGTGAAAAGGACTGCCAGAGGTAGAGCTGGCAATCACAATAAAAGCAATGAAAAGTCAGTTATAAAGCCTTTAAACCAGGCTGGTCTGGAATGGACCCTGGCTGGCCGTGGAGAAGGGGCTATGGGCTGCTCTCCCACAGGAACGAACAGCTCCACAGAGAAGTTGACCTCACCTGAGAGTCCGACAGGGACTGCCTCAACCTCAACGTCAGGGTGTGTGAGTGGTGTCACTCTGCTGAGGCAGCTGGTATGCCATCGTGACCCATCAAATAGGCAGAAGGTGGCGGGACCCAACTGCTCTGTAACCTAAAGGAAAAGACCAAAAAGACTGGAGCTTGTGCTCCAGACTGGATCTTCAGATCCGGACCCAATCCTGGACAGCAATTCTAGGTGGCGTCACCTTGTGTGACCTGTTATATTGCCTTTTCATGTGATGTTGGCATTTTGCTACAGTGCTGTGGGTGTGCACCAGAGGGGTTGGAGATGGATATGCCTGGAGCCTGTCCAGGGGCATTTGTAGTTCGCGGTTAAACATGAGGAAAGCTGCTGAGCTGCCAGTTGTGGTGTACTGTGTGGCACTGTAGTGAAGGAGAGTGCGGAGGAGCACATCTGAGAAGGAACAGAGAGTCTCCTCTTGAGAGTCTGATTGAGTTGTTCCACACCCCTGCTCACCTTTGGGTTGTAGAAAGCAGCCTGAATGTATCGAATGCCTCGGTCAGCCAAGAAAGATTCAAACTCTCCAGACACCAACTTTCCCATTTTCAGTGGTGATGACAGCTGGCAGCCCCCAGTGGGTAAAGAGGGATTCCAGAAAGTCTGTGACAGCTTGACTTGTGACCGATCCTGTAAAAGCTACTTCTGGCCATTTTCATTGGAGGTCATAGACTACTATGAGGAAGCGCTGATGTGGCAGCTCCCCACAGATGTCCAGCTGTTTCAGGTGGAGCCACAACATTGGCTACATTAAGAACATAGATCATCCCATGTGTTATATACTGCATGAAATTAATGTTATACCTCTGGTTGTGGTTACACTTCTGCTCTGATATTCAGGTACACTTTCACTGCTCTAGCACCTACTCCCTCCTGACTCCCATGCTGAGTCTCTTGATCCACCTGTTCTCTAACCTTAGTCTGGCCTTCAGCAGTTGCTGTGTTGTTGTGTTCTGGGTGAGTTATGTCAATAAGAAGAGAATTGTATCCAGTGCACTTTCTTCTGGGCCAGACCCAACTACACTTCTACAAGAGTAGGATAAACACAGTCTCAGGTGGAGGGTCTGTAGAGAAGGAGAGTGTTTGAGGGGTTGGTCAAGAGCAGGATCTCACTAGAATTCCTCTATTAAAACTGTAGAGATTCTTGTTTGAGGGTGTCAGTGTGTTTTGACTGTGTTACATGTGGGAGTCTGTGTAGAGAGTCTTTCATGTGTAAAACGTGTTCAGTCTTGTGTAGTTTTGCGATGGATGAGATTTGTTTAGTTTCATGATCAATTTCTTTATTCTTTTTAAGGGGGGATGTATAGGGGTTGGATGTGTACTTGTTATTGCTTCATATAATTATTAATTTATTTTTGTGGTGTTATAGTTAAAACCCTGTTTTTTTTCTTCAAATGGTTTATTTTCTTTAAATGGGAAAGTTGTTTTTCTCAAAATTACTACAAACATCAAAATCTCCGGTTCCCTTACTCCAGTATTGGTCATTTACATTTGGGATTAATAAACCATTTGAAGAAAAACAACAACACTGTAACTAACTAAAATAACTATAAGAAGATGACATCATAATAAAATATAATAATAAATGTGAAGCAATTTTTATTATGGTTAAAAGTCAAAGTCTACCTATTTCTGTTTCCCTTTTCCAGTCACTGTAGCTCCGTGTGTCTCCCTGTTTCCCACTGTCTCCCTTCCTGACAATTTCTTTTCATTTTTCTTCTTTCTCCTGGAACCCAAATTTTGAAGCAGCTGTTGTCTTCATCATCCTCATCAATGGATACTCTGAGATGGATAATGACATGAAGTTGTATATTGCTGCTGAGCTTGGTGTTGTAGTGAAGACTTGGAAAGAAAGATGTAGAAGAGCTGTGCAGATGTTCAGCTGTGCTCCTGTCTTTTTGTCTGCAGGATGGGGAGCTGTAAACTAACAGAGAGATGTTGTGAAGATCTGGCCTCTGTTCTTCAGTCTCAACACTCCAGTCTGAGAGAGCTGGATCTGAGTGAGAATAACCTTGGGGATTCAGGAGTGAAACTGTTGTCTGCAGCTCTGAGGAATCCCTACTGTAAATTAACAACACTGGAGTAAGTGAACACTGGTGATTTCTTTGTTTTTTATTGTTTTATTTAGGTATGCTGAGACACAGAATATCGGCTTTTTCACATGCATCTACACCTAGGAATTACAAAATTAAAAAGAAGCCGGGCATATACAAAGACAAAAAACTGCTATGCAGTTTTATACAAGTTCTTGTTTGTGACTATTGTTATTTGTTAATATCTCATTACTGAGAGATTCAATATGCAATCTCCTATTTTGCCCATCTTTTTTACACACACATATATATGTAGTTTTTGGTTTAGAATACTGTGGGTGATAATCTTCATGAGGTTTCATTCATAGAGTCCTTCTTCATTTGAACACAAGGTCAGTCCAGCTTTAATCAGTTTCTAGTGATTTATTTCATGGCTGCAGTTCTGACAGTTCTAAAGAAGTATCTTTCTGCCTCTGAAGGCAGCTCATCTGGTGTTTGTCCCAGAAGAAAAAGGACTCCTAAGGATTGTTGTATATTTCTTCAAGATTTTGAAGACTGGGCCAACCCAAATTTCTAATTTGTATCTTACTCTTAACTCTTATATTCCTACTTTTCTAATATTCTATATACATCCGAAAGGATGTAGCTGTGGAAGTGAGTTAGGTATGCAAACTATCAATATGTTTATCTCTTATTTTAGTCTCATTTAATTCTTCTCAGCTTTGAATTTCCCCAGTGTTTTCTCCTTTCTCTCTGTGCTTTGACCTTGCCTGTTTGACCACGTCTTGCACTGACCCCTGTGCTCTGAACCTTGCATGTTAAACGACTCTCCTTCAGACTCTACCTGGTGCTTTAATCAGTTCCTCTCAGCTCAACCCTTCCATTTCGATCGCGTCTCTAGTTTCACTTTCTCCTGCCTCCCCTGCTTGCTTCCAGCAGAGCCCGCACCTGGATTCAGTCTCCAGGTTACTGCTTCCATCAGCTCAGTGCAGGAGATATCACACTGGGGCCCTGGGTTCAAATCCAGACCTGGGTTGCTATCTGTGTGGAGTTTGTATGTTCTCTCCATGTTTGTGTGGCGTCCCAGTTTTATCCCACAGTCCACAAACATGCTGGCAGGTTAATAGACTTCTGGGAAAGCTGGCACTAGTATGAGTGTGTGCTCTTTGATAGACTGGCATCCTGTCCAGGATTCAATCCTGCCTTGTGTTTAATGCTTCCTGGGACAGGCTCTGGATAACTGTGACCCTGAATTGGATAATTGTTTATTAAAAGTGATGTTGATGGTGTTCAAATGCTGCACTACCACTTTGTCGATTAGCTGACAGTATAAACATATCCCTGTAATGACAGATAAAGTCAAATTTCAGGGCAAACTTCAGTCTAGATTTATTTGGGAGGGAAGAAAACCTCAGGTAAAACCTACAGCACTCAAACTCTCCCAGATCTACAGTCTAACTTCTGTGCAGCTCAGCTTAAAGCTTCAACAACCTGAGTTACCGCTCCCCAGCAAAATGGTGAAGAGGTATTCATCTCACTTAAAACATTATATTTTACACATAGTATAACTCAAAGCATTATGAAAATAATTAAACTCTGCAATTTAAATACATTAATCACTTAGAAAATAGTGTGTATTGAAAAAAAAACTCAAGAAAGGAATAGTTGTTTTGAGGGTTGAGAAAAATAGCATGGCACCCTGACTTTCAACCACATAAAATAGACAGATGTTTTAGAAATGGTCATTGAGGGGCATAAGACAGATACAAGGAGGAAGACAGAAATACTGGAAGTACATTCATTCTTGTTGTCCCAATCTTTCCCAAGAGCAAGGGAGAAATTAATTTCAATTTTTTTAAGTTTTGCTTCATGTCAGAATAATGGCAGATTCTGTCTGCACTGCTTCTTGGAGGTTACTACTAATGTAGGATCTAAATGATGAAAACAATGATTTGGATGAGCTCTGCAGATGTTCAGCTGTGCTCCTGTCTTTTTGTCTGCAGGATGGAGCGCTGTGAACTAACAGAGAGATGTTGTGAAGATCTGGCCTCTGTTGTTCAGTCTCAACACTCCAGTCTGAGAGATCTCTTTCTGAGTCGCAATAACCTGGGGGATTCAGGAGTGAAACTGTTGTCTGCAGCTCTGAGGGATCCCAACTGTAAATTAACAGAACTGTGGTAAGTGAACACTGGTGATTTTTGTTTTTTTTATGTGCTAATGCCGAGACACAACATTTGCTTTTTCACATGCATGAAAAAAATGAACACCTAGGAAGTACAAAACGAGAAAGAAGGAGGGCATATAGAAAGATAAAAAAACTGCTACGTAATTTTATACAAGTTGTTGTGTGTGGTTTCTTTGTTAACATCTCATTACATACTAACATGACATATTAGACATCTAGACATGCAATATTTCCCACTTTGACCATCTTTTTTACACATACTGTATATAGGGATGCAGCCATTTAAAATGCACGGAGTACACTGCGGTAAAACAAGGAATCACCTTGTAAAACTGCCAGGTGGAGCTAATAAAGCTTTATGTCTTATATACAGCATTTGAGCTGTCACCAGAAAACGGTTTCGAATCCTGATCACTGCTGAAGGACAGTCTTTTTCCAATTAAGAATTTAAGTTGTTAAGTTGTATACTTTTAATAAGATTTAAAACATTTTTTAATAATTTTAAACTGTGTATTACAGCATGTTAATCATTAAACATTAAAACTTTTGTATATTTTATAAAAGCAAGATTACTCAGTTGGACAAAAGTACACAACCTTCCACCTGCATCATAAATATTTTAATTATGCAGAAATATTTTATGCATCAAAGTCTTTACGGAAGATATTACTAATAGTATTAATAATGAATGACCTTGGATAAGCTGTAAACTCAATGTATAACCGTGGTCCACTTTCTTTGTAACCGTCTTTGTAAACGAAAATACTTTATTTTTTAATTGACAAAAAGTAACACCAAAGCACTTCTGGTCACGTATTCATTTCCAATCATACAAATTACGTTTTGAAAATCTGTGATTCACCATGCCTTTTACATGCACATAAACGGTATTAATTTAGGAACATAAACATATTATGTAAGCTGTATATGGCTGGTATTGGTAGTTTAAATAAAAAATACACACCAGTATTCATAAACATTTTAAGTATCAAAGTCTTACATGTGATTATTTTGGAAATGTTTTTATGTGCCTGTTCTGACTATATTAAGTTTATATACATTGTAGAAAATTATAGTGTTTGAACATTTTCTGTGAATATGCTCGTTATCACAGTAAAAACACGCATACTTTTTAGAATTTGATTAATAGGGAATATAATATGGAATTGCTTATCTAAAGAAATTAATAACGATATAATTATATTCATATACTATAGCTCAAATTATCAAAGTAGTACAGTTTCTTTGGAAATGTCTGTATCAGGTTAGCCATGTGCTTTATTTACCCCCATTTTGATTAAAATCGCAAACGCATGTTTAATTAAATGCCTTTATTGATTCACAATCTGACAATGCATTGTAAATCGTTATCTTTGTCTTTTAAGTCCCTTAGGTAACTTTAAGCACAGCTTTCTCACCATTTAAATTTATTTTTCATACCATCGTTAAACACAGCAGGAGCGTAATGTTTTTCCTAATGGAAAAATTAGATTGGAATCATTTTTATTTTTTTAATAAATTTGAGAAAAGTGTCATCTATACAAAAAAGTTGTATTTATTTTATACCACTTGATAGTTATATTAATAGAGATAAGAATGTAAGTTGTATACTGTTTAGACTTTTAATCATTGTAAACTGTACTACAGCATGTTAAGCATTAAATGTGAAAAAGTTGGTATATTTTATAAAAGCAAGATTGCTCAGTTTTACAAACGTACACAACCTTTCACCTTCATCATAAATATTTTAATTATGCAGAAATACTGAGATGGTTAATTTTTCAAAATATGATGAAAAATATCTGAATTTTTACCAGAAAAATTAGTATCCAGCTGTGAATCAGCTACGTGACCTTGCCCCCGTGAAAGTGTGGGATAGAGGTTTAGTGGGCAGTGTAGTGACCATAGTGTGTTTTAATACACTGTGTAGTATAACAGTATAAAGCTTGTTTTTTTTTATGTTTGTAAACGCTATTCTTGCAAGTACATTAGCTGGTTAGCTGGTGGGCAAACGTTTGAGGTGAAAATTCATCCACAAGGAGTGTACCTTTAAAGCAGAGAAGACCGCACCAAACGTTTTCGGCTCTGTATATCACTCAAGACATTTCTCTTTGACACTTTCTTTAGTCATAGAGGTGGGAAGATGCCTCCCCCTTATCTCTGCCTGCCTCACCTGTTCCCATTTTAACCAATTTAGTGGTTTCATTAGTGACAAAGGCTAAACTTTCTTGGAAATAATGTCTTTTATGTTTTGCAAAAAAATGACTTGCTTTAACAAAATATATTTACAAATCCTTTTCCCTGGCAATCTACCTAAATGCCCATCGCCTCTCTTTACACTTGTTAAAAAGAACATTTCAATGTTAATGCAACACAGAAGACGTTATTAATAATGTAGCACTTTCAGGCTCACCTGAGTATGCAGCTGAAATGTCACTGTTTAAACGAATAAGAAATTAGATTGCTCATAAATCTAATAACTTATTCTGCATAAACATAATGTAATTGCTCTCTGAAAATGCTCCTTTTCCTGTCCGTTTAAACTTATACTGCACAGTGGGGGACGGTGCGCTATTTTGTCAGCAACCTGCTAATCTGCTCAACACCTGTAGAAAACATGATTTTATTTCTGTACGGAATGCGCGGAAAGTGTTTCAAAAGTTTAATTAAGAAGTAAAAAGAATTTACAGCTTACACAAAGACTCAAACTACAGTATGAAAATACAAGTGTTTCGGAAAAAAGGTCATTTGATTGCTGATTTCCTTATATTTATTTTAAAAATGCTTTTATTTATTCACAATCTGACAATGCAAGACAGAACAAAAGCATCTGTGAAATCACATTCCTGAATGTCCCCCACTGCATCGACAATCTTAGGAAGAACAAGAAACAGCCTGTTAACAGCTTGTTTTTTGCCTAATCTGTCTGCTGCTAAAAAATCACGCCCAACTTTTTAATAGCAGCAGGCAGATCAGCTAATCAAGGAAGAAAACAATTATCTGCTGTTTGCCGCTGAGGCTGGGAGAGAAAATCTTCTCTATAACTCTTTAGTTTACAGAGCAATTTCGCCAGAGCCTCACATTGTCCAAAAAGACTGTTCTTGTGTCAAATTTTTTGTTTGGCAGGATTTGAGCTACAGTATATGAATACAACCATATCGCTATTATTTTTTTTTTATTTTTTTTTGATACGCGATTCCATATTATATTACTTAGTAAGCAAATTCTAAAGAGTATGCGTTTTTTTACTGCGATAACAAGCTTAAGTATTCGCAGAAAAGGTTAAAACATTATTACTTTTTCCGAAGTATATACAGTAAAACAGATGAAGCCATTCAATATGCATGGTACAAACCCGTACCGCACGCACGCAGCGTACTATGGTATGTGATTGGCTGGCCAAAATGACTGACAGGGGCACGTGTGGTGCATTGGTCGGTATTGAAAAGATTTAATCATTTAATCTCTGTACTGTGTATGTTTTAATCTGCTTGGTATTAAATATTTATATGGAATTTTACAACTAAAGGGAAATTTTAGTAGCTGAGCACAAAAAGAAGAGGAGCATAATGCATCTTATGATCATAAACAATATTAATTTAGGAACATAAACATATTATGTAAACTGTATATGGCGGGTATTCCACTTTCTCCCTAAACATTTTAAGCATCAGAGTCTTACATGTGGTTATTTCGGAAACATTTTTACGTGCTCCTTCTGACCATATTAAGTTTATATACTTTGTGAAAACTGATAGTGTTTTAACCTTTTCTGTAAATACGCTCGTTATCGGAGTAAACAAAAGCATACTTTTAGAATAGGGATTAATAGGGAATATAATATGGAATTGCGTAGCTACAGAAATTGCGTAGCTACAGAAATGTACTTGTAGCGGCGAGGCTTATTAATAAGAAAGAATTAAGTGTTTCTGAGCTTTCCCAAATTAGGCCTCATCTCTCTGTTCATCTCTGTGGTGCAGCCACAGAGAAACTATTCATGCAGGCTGATTTAGGGTTCCTTTGATAAGGACAGCTCCCAAAGGGGGATGCACTTAGCTAAGCCTGGCTATCATGATCAATGGTCATCCATTGGCGCCTATCTGTCTAGGGAGTGCCAGATGGACATCTGGACTGCATTCCTAAGTGTCAGGAGTAAGTGACTCATATCTCACCTTGATCAACCAATCAGGGACTGGTAGGGCCGAGTAACCCACGTGGGACTCTGATGCCCATGGAACTTTCAGCCAATCAACGAGCTGAAGTTCCTCCAGGTAAAAACAGGCAACACAGAGAGCCTGAGAGATTCAGAGATTCAGTAAGATTCAGTGGAGAATTCTGAGACTTTTCTAAAGGGAATTCAAAGGAGAATTCCAGGGCAGGACGGCCCAGGAGCAGAAGGCTCCCAAGGGCAGGACATTCTCGCAGCGCGCCTCCTGACCATCCTGAGACTCAGCCCGGACAACCACGGAACGGCCAGTGTGTCCGAGTGCCAGAACTTTCCTTTGTTCTAAGAGTCTAGAGTGGAGGTTGCCAGAGAGTAACCAGCAGTAGGCCTCGTGAACAGGTTGGAACTGTGGACAGCTGAATCACTATTCAGAACTATCTCTTTATCAGGAATGAACCGGTCCTCTTCCTGACTTGCTGGGACCCACAGTCATCTTTTCTCCTGTGCACAAACTTTGCTAGTTAAAGCCAACAGTGAGCATCAGCAGCGCACCGTCGCAAGCTGCACAGCACAGCCTGGCACGGAGCCAGAGAGCGCGGATTGGACAGCAACAAGCCTGCAACTGTTTCTTTGTGCCCGCAGGAGATCTGAATCCCCAGAGATTGGATGAGTATTCAACTTCAATGCATTACAGCTCGAGAATTCAATTGTTATCCCAACCAGTTGATATCAATTTAATTCCTAAGAGTTATGTACTTGTTTTGAGTATCTAATGTAGAAGTTATAACCAAGTTCATTTATGAAACGGTCTAAATGAATGATATACTGAACGTATGTCCTCTTGATATGTGTAACACTTCGTAACTGACTGAATATATATCTTTTCTATTCTGATAACCCTCTCGATAAGATCTGTTAGGTTTATATGCATATTCTATGTATTAATAAATGTATCCTCGTGTATTAGTACCTGTGTGTGCGTTGTTTGAGTTATGTCGCATGGTTGGACTCTAAAGCCATCAAAAGAATCAACTTTGTGATTTACTGCTACAATTAATAATTGTCTCAGAAAATGCCCAAACCCTACAGAACTGGTGCCTTCAGAGACCCACTACAGTTACATATTTGACGTCCCTGAGCCGGTTTTCTTACATATTTGGCGTCCCTGGGTGGGCGTGGCAAGACTGAAATGAGTCAACCAACCGGAATAATTCATATAAAACGCCGCGGGTTTCATACACGACAATACAGTGTGCTGAAAGCCGAAAGGAAAAAAGTTCCCCTTGCTCTTTAAGCAGTGCTTGATTGTTTTGTGATCTTTTGCGATCTACCGGGTTGATTGCATACTTGATCTTGTGGTTTTCTGTGGTAAAACTGTGATTTCGTACTTAAAAGTAATACACTTTAAGTTTAACGATGGTTGCTAAAAGGTCTGAATTCGAGTCGCTATTAAGCACTCTCTCTAGCAGCGACAGGTCTGACCACGATCTCTTCCATATCTCCGTCAGCGGAGAAGCTAGGAGACTAAATCTCCATTCTCTGAGAGAGCTAGCGAAGGACATAGAGAGATTTGACCCCGCAGTGTCAGAGAATAATATCGAGAGTTATATTCAAGACCTCAGGTATACCCTGCAGTACCTGCCAAACGCCACAGAACAGGAGAAAGTGTTTCTGGTCAGGAAAATGAGTGGATGGCTAGGCAGATGAAAGAAGTCTGTAATGATTTTGAGCAGCTGTGTCAAGCACTTATCGAAGATTACAGTGCGTTTATTGACCCAACTGCTGCGATAGCCGCCGCCCTTAACATTAAGCACGAGAGAGCAGAGTCCCCTCGCGAATATTACGAGAGACTTAGACGAACTTATTTTGCAGGGCGAAATGATGAGGGTTGCGAAGAGAACACACATTTCAAGGGTTTATTCATTGTGAATATCCACCCATCAGTCAGAAAGATGATCTTAATGCATACAGATGCACAGACCATGAAAATGACTGATATTAAGAGATTCGTGCAGAAAGCCTGGGAGTATGATGTCCAAAGTCGCTCTCAGCAAAGAGCTGTTAAAGTGACTGTGTTCGCTGTCAGAGCCAGCAGGGTTAATTCCCCCCTGCTTGAAGGAGCACAGGCTCCTGAGCTGGCTAAGCCCCGTTCCAAAGCATGCACACAGGACCGCACCCAGCGTCCTAAGTGCCATGAGAACACCGGGGGAGGGAAAGGACTAGAAAAAGCTGAACAAAAAGATTCAGTAGCCGCCCGCCTGGCCAGGCTTGAACAAGCTTTATTAGGACAGGGACAACCGCTCCCCAAGGCTGCCGGAAGCGTGAATGAGCTTATACTCTCCACTGGAGGAGGCGGAGACCCGCCCCCTCTCCCTCCCTCAGTCTATCTGATTGAGCGGGAGGGTTCCTGCCTGGATAAGGTCAGCCACTCCCAGGCGAGTGCTGACTCCACCCCTGAAGTCACAGAGCAGGCAGTAAAACACAGAGGAAAAGCAGGAAGCTTTTACCTCAAGGCTGCCATGGGAGATGTCTTACACAGTGAGACACTGATTGACACTGAGGTTGAAAGGTGTTTGATGTCACACTGCAAGCTCAAACGGGTAGAAAAAGAAAAGGGCATGCGACTCAGAGAGGAACCTTTGGTGGATCACCAGAAAGGCAAGGTGTGGAAACAGGTCAAGGCTCCTAAGCCTTCTGTACAGAAGGAAAGGGGGGCCAAGAGGCAGACTGTGCTCACACAGTGCCCACCGAACACAGAAGCCTATGTGGAGATTCCTTCTGTTCCCTCTGGACAAGAAATAAAAATATTTTCTTGTTCCCCGAATATACAGGGAAGTCGTGTCCCGGCTAAGGTCCCAACAGCCTCCATGCCACAGGAGCGGTGCTCCGAGCAGCCGCCTGATCCACCAGGTAAAGCACACACCTTTTACATCCCTAAAGAGGAGCAGATCTCCCCACCTGGTGATGAAAAGGAGCTTTCCCTGTGCACCCTGGCACCCAAGAGGGGTCAGGACCACCACCCCGCAGTGGTGGAAGGGATCCAGATGGCAGGAGAGCAGGTTGGTGATGTAGCCCTCACCCTTAGCCCTGAGAGGTCCTCTATTAGTGAGGATCTGCTTGAGCAGCTGTCACAGGGCCACCGCCAGGTGCCCCTGGTGCAACATTCACAGGTTAGACAGGAGGTCCAGCTGGACGCTGAGACTACTGCGCTGTGGACACACCTGATGCCCAGATGCCGATTCCCTCTGCTGTGACCCAGGGAACCTGCAGTCAGGCAACATTATTTCTCACAACTACCAGGTAGTGAGTGAGACTGACCTGATTGTTCCTGCCTCAACGGTAGGGTTGCCAACACACCCAGTGCCCCAGAAGGGACAGGGAATGAAAGCCGAGCCGGTTTTCTTACAGCCACCAGCTCAGTCTGTCAGTCTGAATCTGACCAACAGTGCAGTGCAGGACATTGCAAAGAGGGGTGTCAGAATCCCCGCCTGCACTGACATGGGCCTGGTGAGTGATAGTAAGTTCAAAGACAGTGAACTAGCTATCCCACTGCTGGGGCAGCTCCCTGAAGCCCTAGCGAGGGAAGGGGGGAGCGAGCAGGTGTCCTACACCTACCCCCAGCGAACGATTGTAAACATGCTGATAGAGGGATTCCTGAATCAGGAAGTGTGCAGGGTGGACCTGAACAGTGAGAATGGGGTAACAATCCCAGATCACTCAGGTGCTCCAGATGACCACGCAGCCGACGGTCAGGCATGCTCCACCGCTGCACCGCCCCCTGCAGGGTTCCTAGAGCACAGGCATGAACAAATCGAAAAAGCAGATGCCCTGGAAAAGGAGGAGCAGCATCAGCAGCTGCGTCAGATCTCCCCAGATTTCCAGGATGTTGGTGCCCAAGATGCCACATGGCATACTGAGAAAGACACCATGTACACGCTGCGCCAGCTTAGAAAGGCAACAGTCACTCAGAAGGAGATGACTGGGATCAGCCACCCGAAAAGACTTTTGGGAGGACTGATTGCTGCTGCCACTGTTGCACGTTTGCTTTTTCTGGTAGGTTTGTGTGCTACTAGCACTCTCACCCTGACTGCCCCAAGAAGGCAGGTGTCAGAGATGCCAGAGGGTAGTGACAGACTGTATCAACAGCAGCAAAAGTTGGAAAGCCTAGGGAAAACCCTACAGGCAACTTTCTATGCAACAGGGTTAAACCTTATTCCCCAACCAGTGGACATGATTGTTGGTGTTATACAGTGGGTTTATGCTTGTGTGCAACAGGCCAGAATGTTGACACAAGACCTGTTAAGGGACCTTAGTGCCACTGTAGCCAGTCTAAACATGGCACAAATCCCAACACACTTGATTCCACTCTTCTCAGTAGAGGAGTATGTGACATTAACCCCATCGCTCATAGCTCACCCAGAAGGCAATCCAAGATTGAATTCGGTTCCAAATCTTGAGATGGGTATGACTACCAAAGCTATCCATTGGCTGTGTCTAAACGATTCACCAGTGAAGGGTGTAAAGCTACTAACGAGCAGAGGGAGGTTAATGAACCCCATGAAGAGCAGGTTGGAAGTAAATGGCTGGTAAGCACACCACATTTAACTGTCACTATGACTTGTGACAGGCATGATACAGCTACCACAATGCAGCTACCTAACCAAATAGTTTTCCTGCAAGTTCCCGAGGAGGCCTTAGTACAGCTTGAACTTAACACTGTACTGTCTAGAACCAGACAACATAAGACCAAACTTGAGGTCATGGATGCCTTCAGGTGCCACACTATTGAATTGGATAGAAATCCAAGAAACAGTAAGCCCTGAAGAGGTACAGGTAGTTAGTTTGCTTTAATGGAACGAACCTCCAAATCACCCTAGCAGATACCCAACACAGGTGTTGTGGTTTGTCGGGGGGCTGGGAATAGGAACCGTTGTTATTGTAACACTACTGCCGGGTAGCTGGATCATGACTGACAGTGTACTCTGAATGATGTACTCTTACATCAAGATGTACTCCGGGTAGCACGAATGAGTCAAAGGTAGCATGTCAAAAGAAAGGAAGTGACTTCTCCCCAAATATCTACTACAGAGGTATCAGATATTGACAGTGAACTTCCTGATGTGTAATTCCTAGACTGAGATAATGTCTCCTACCGTGTTTATACATACTCCAGATGTTATTCATCCTGTTTGTATCCAATGCTGGTTCCGGTATGAATTCTCGAGGAGTAATGTGGACATTTAAGATTAATGTTCTAATGGCAAGGGACATCACTTAACTCTGTTTTGTTTTGAAGGCAACAATGCCTCGGGACCTCGTGACCTTCAAAAAGGGGGGATATGTAGCGGCGAGGCTTATTAATAAGAAAGAATTAAGTGTTTCTGAGCTTTCCCAAATTAGGCCTCATCTCTCTGTTCATCTCTGTGGTGCAGCCACAGAGAAACTATTCATGCAGGCTGATTTAGGGTTCCTTTGATAAGGACAGCTCCCAAAGGGGGGTGCACTTAGCTAAGCCTGGCTATCATGATCAATGGTCATCCATTGGTGCCTGTCTGTCGAGGGAGTGCCAGATGGACATCTGGACTGCATTACTAAGTGTCAGGAGTAAGTGACTCATATCTCACCTTGATCAACCAATCAGGGACTGGTAGGGCCGAGTAACCCACGTGGGACTCTGATGCCCATGGAACTTTCAGCCAATCAATGAGCTGAAGTTCCTCCAGGTAAAAACAGGCAACACAGAGAGCCTGAGAGATTCAGAGATTCAGTAAGATTCAGTGGAGAATTCTGAGACTTTTCTAAAGGGAATTCAAAGGAGAATTCCAGGGCAGGACGGCCCAGGAGCAGAAGGCTCCCAAGGGCAGGACATTCTCGCAGCGCGCCTCCTGACCATCCTGAGACTCAGCCCGGACAACCACGGAACGGCCAGTGTGTCCGAGTGCCAGAACTTTCCTTTGTTCTAAGAGTCTAGAGTGGAGGTTTCCAGAGAGTAACCAGCAGCAGGCCTTGTGAACAGGTCGGAACTGTGGACAGCTGAATCACTATTCAGAACTAGCTCTTCATCAGGAACGAACCGGTCCTCTTCCTGACTTGCTGGGACCCACAGTCATCTTTTCTCCTGTGCACAAACTTTGCTAGTTAAAGCCAACACTAACTAGCCGGTCAGTGAGCATCAGCAGCGCACCGTCGCAAGCCACACAGCACAGCCTGGCACCGAACCAGAGAGCGCGGATTGGACAGCAACAAGCCTGCAACTGTTTCTTTGTGCCCGCAGGAGATCTGAATCCCCAGAGATTGGATGAGTATTCAACTTCACTGCATTACTGCTCGAGAATTCAATTGTTATCCCAACCAGTTGATATCAATTTAATTCCTAAGAGTTATGTACTTGTTTTGAGTATCTAATGTAGAAGTTATAACCAAGTTCATTTATGAAACGGTCTAAATGAATGATATACTGAACGTATGTCCTCTTGATATGTGTAACACTTCGTAACTGACTGAATATATACCTTTTGTATTCTGATAACCCTGATAAGATCTGTTAGGTTTTATATGCATATTCTATGTATTAATAAATGTATCCTCGTGTATTAGTACCTGTGTGTGTGCATTGTTTGAGTTATGTCGCATGGTTGGACTCTAAAGCCATCAAAACAATCAACTTTGTGATTTACTGCTACAATTAATAAACTGGTGCCTTCAGAGAGCCACTACAGTTACATATTTGGCGTCCCTGAGCCGGTTTTCTTACATACTGTAGCACAAACTGTAGTATAAGACTATCGATATGTGTATGGCTGTTCCAGTGCTTTGTTTTCATGTGATTGTGTTTGTGGCATGATGGCTTAAGTGACTGACTTATATGCCTGGGGTTGAGTGTTCAAACCCACCTATCACCATGAGTTTTCTTTTAACAAATAAACATTTCTTTGAAAAACTAAAATAGCAAATATTATGGACACTATATTGACGTTTTTTATATTTCTAAATATCACAACATGTTCGAAGCCAAGACATTTATTAAAAACAACGAACAATTTCAAACTTCTACTGATATCATTACTGACAATAAATATTATCGATACTATTTTGTCATTACAAACATGTATGCCATACGGCTTCCGTGTTACCAAAGCTAAAATTTTAGCCTTTGTCACTAATGTAACCACTAAATAAAGACATTAATATAGAAATCCCTACGTTACGAACTGTATATGGCTGGTATTGGAATTTTAAAGAAAAAATACAAAGTAAATACATATAAGAAAGACAAGCAGTTAGAAGTGCTACCAAAATTAGAAAATGAAGCAGATACAGACAATACGACTTCTGAAATGAAAGGTTTTGAGGTTAGATTTAAATGCACTCAGGGAAGGTGGCTGGTATTGGCATTTTAAAGAAAAATAAAACACTAGTATTCCACTTTCTCCCTAAACATTTTAAGGATCAAAGACTTACATGTGGTTATTTCAGAAACGTTTTTATGTGCTCCTTCTGTCCCTATCAACCTTAATATTTGAATATTAAATATGTTAAAAAAGTGAATCCTGTTTTCTTATGGTCTGTTTTAAAAGATTTAAAAGGTTATTAATAATATCTTCAGTGTCGCATTAACATTGGAAAGTTCTTCCAAATGTAGAAAGAGGCGATACGCAACGTGTCTTCTTCATACATTTTCAGTTTACAGACCGTACAAGATCATTTATTATGAATAATATATTCCGTATCGCATTAAAATTGGAACGCTTTTCACGGGTGTAAATCCACCTATTTTCTAACCGCTTTATCCAGGACAGTTAACAATTTCACAACTCACCCTCTCCCCTGCCTGTCTGACTTTCTTTTTAACCCTTCTGTACGAATCGCAGTGGGTGAGAAAGAAAAAAAGTGAAACAGAGCATAAACAAAGATTTCTCTAGTTCCTAGTTTCTCTATGTTCCCTTTAAAATAAACTATTATTCCACAATGCCCTGTACTACATGGCCGGTAGGGAAACTAAAGGGAAATTTTAATAGCTGAGCATAAAAAGAAGAGGAGCATAAAGTGTTTGATGGTCATAAATGATATTAATTTAGGAACTGTATCAGAGATATTTTTTTAACTGCACTGCATCGAAGAGAACGAGTATAGCTTGTGGGAAATACATTTATTTGTCCTGCATCAAAGTTTAACTCGTTCAGAGCACCCTATATTACAAACTCCAAGCATTTCATTTTGAGCTGAAGACATTAACACCTAAAAAAGGCTTTGCAGCCGAAACATTGTGTTTTCTCTCTTCTCTTTTCAGCATGGAATAAACCTATTACTTGTTCCTTTTATTTTTATTTTACTTTAATTTTGTAAACTTAACACGAATTCCTTACAGAAATAAAATCATGAAATCTACAGTTGTTAAGCAGATTAGAAGGTTTCTGACAAAATAGTGCACAGTCCATCACTGCCCAGTGATATAACTTTAATATAAACAAGATCTAATATCTGGTGCACTCCAGGTGTAAGTTAAAAAAACCTGAATTATGTATTATGCTTATGTCTGCGAAACACCTGATCATCTACAGTACTGTGATGCTTTCAGTGGCTTGTGTATATTCTAATTGCAGTGGGGGCAGGGTGTGTGGGGACAGGTTTAAGTTGAAATTGAATTGGTGATCTGTATTCTTCACACCTGAAACACTGTTTTCTCTGAAAGTGTTTCTTCCCTGTTTAGCTGATCTTTTGCTGCCTGCGCATGCTTACACAGCTCCCTGTGTGAATTATCATACTTGACTGAGAAAGCTTTAGAGAACTTAACATTTTTATTATTAACAAATTGTAAAAATGACTTATAAATTGGCATTATTAATTTTTCACTTAAGTGTATGGAGGAGTGTCAGCTGTCAATGGGAGCAAACCCCCCTCTTAGGCTGGGCAAACGATATTTTTTAAATTAAGGCAAATGAAAATTAAGGATGTTAAAGTGCTAGAGGTGCACATGAGCAAAACGTTTTAGAAATGGAGCACGTGAACGGATTTGTAAATATATTTTGTTAAAGCAAGTCAGTTTTTTGCAACACGTAAAATACATTTTTCCAGGAAAGTTTATCCTTTGTCAATAATGAAACCACTAAATAAAGACATAAACTCAGAAATCTAAAGATGTTTTTGTTCAATGTTGGTAGCAGGATGAAGTTTATATTTTGTTGCAGAGTTGCTGCAAGAAGTTAACAGTGAAAACAGGAATTTAGAAATGAGTCATTTCAAGAAGAATATTTTCAGAATAATTATATATCTAGCAGGATATAGAAATCACAGAAAATAGGCAGTTAGATTGATCAGATTAGTATGAAAAGCCATTTAGCAAAGAGGGTGTGAGAAGAGTGACAAACTAGTATATTGTTTTCTGAACCAGGGAAAAACTGATCATGTTTCTCTATAACAATAATAAAAAGCTTTATTTTATATAGTACCTTTAAAAGTGGCATCTCAAAGCAATACAGTAGATGTAAAAACAGTTATAAGGACCACAGATTACAAAGTAAATACATACTGTATAAGAAAGACAAGCAGTTAGAAGTGCTACCAAAATTAGAACATGAAGCAGATACAGACACTATGTCTTCTGAAAAGAGAGGTTTTGAGGTTAAATTTAAATGCACTCAGGGGAGGTGACTTTGATATCACTGGGAATACAAATTCAGAGCTTTAGGGTGCAGCTAGAGAAGGTCCTGTTATCCACAGAGTGTAGATGTTCTCGAGGACAGCTAGAAGACCAGAGTCAGACGGATTGAGGATTTTGAAGTTGACTCGAAACTTGAAACCTGATAGGAAGCCAGTGCAAGGACTTGAAGACAGGCGTAATGCATCCCGATCAGGATTCTGGCTGTCCAATTCTGAACATATTGGAAATTGTTCAGTGTGGAGTTTATTACCCCAGTGAACTGGATGTGCATTTATTAATTCTAGAAAAAATGCCTTTCTTGATTTGTCTAGTTTCCTTTAAAAGAAACTATTATTCCAAATGCAGAGTACTACATGGCTGGTATTTACATATGATATTTGTGATTTAAACAAATTAACACAAGCAGTTTTTAGGGATTCAAGTGTTGGCTGAGTTATTGCAGGATGTAAGACTACTGATATAGGTAGGAAAAAGATAATTTTGGGAAAGTTGAGGAATACAATGATAACAAGAACACTTCCTAATGGGGTTAGGCATACTTTTGACAAAATGACAGGATATGTTATAGACTGCAGAGGAAGATGATGAAGTTAACAGACTGTACTGTATGTTTACATACTGTAGATCCTGAAATGAGGATTGTATTTTACATTTTGTGTAGTTGCTAGCATTGAATTGTGTGTTGGATGCACATGAAATGAAGGCTTGGGCAAACATAGCTGATGCTGATCCACAGAGCCAGCATCTTAAGATGTTTATATTTAGAGGCAATTTGTTTAAATAACTAACTAGGTATGGATACTGATGTGCAAGAGAGGTGGAAAGGCTGTTTCCTTAAGCCAGCACTATAAAATCATTTATCCTCAGTGAGATGCTGCCATCTCATAGTGGGTTTCTAACACTGTGTATAGTTCCATCCACACAGTGCCTTTACTTCCATTCATTTTCTAATCTCTTTATCCAGTACAGAGGATTTGGAGCCTATCCCAGTGCACAACGGACACAAGGCAGAATACACCCTGGACATAGTGCCAGTCCATCACAGGACAGACAGACACAAACACACACGCATAAGGGCCAGTTTTCCCATAAGCCAATTAACCTACCCATACCCATACCCACCTACCCATTAACCCAGCCATATTTTGGAGTGCGAGAGGAAATCATATCACACATATGGAGAAAAAACACAGAACCCAGAATGGCAGGAATTGAACCTAGGACCCCACTGCTGTAAGATAGCAACGCTAACCACTTGGCCACCATTAGAAATGTGTGGATCGCTTAGTTATAATTCTAGTTCAGAGGTATGCATGCATAATTTAATTTTGAAAGCCACTGAGACATCTGGTTCTGTTGTATTTATGAAAAAAACATACTAACAACTTTGCCATCCTATTCCTAAGTTAATACATTTTATTTTTACAAACAATTACCATTGTTAGCAAAATATTTTGAATGATATTTTGCCCTATTTTTCTTTAATTTTGTATTTAACTTATTTTCTGATAGTCAGATTTAATGCATATTTGAACAATAAAAATATGGTATTACAATATACGGGGAAAAGGGCAACAATTTATTACAGTGCTAAATTTAATATTATTGATTACGAATAGTTTATGCTAACACCTAACTTTCTAAATTAGATGTATTCAAAACAATGAACTAAATGTAACATAGCATTAAGAAATACAATCGAGAATAGTTTTGTGGTGCATGTATAGATGAAACTTTTCTAAAATGTATAACAAAATAAAAGACAATTAAAATCTGTATCTTTCCACGTGTAATGTCATTAGAAAGTACAACAAGTTCCTGCTTTGTCTACTGATGGTATCAAAAAGTAGTCTAAGTGGTGAGAAACCTGTGCTTAATGATAATTAAGGGACTTAGAAGTCAAAGAAAATGATTTACATTTACGTTGTTTAATTTTAAGCACTAAGTTATGAATGCAGATGCAGAACGGCCATTGTGCAATAAAGAGCTCAGCGCTTCCTCCCTCTCTCTGACGGAGAGAAGTGGGTGGTACGCTATTTTCAGAGCCTCTGCTTGGGAGAAAAAGACCTGCTGATCTGTTCTACATACCAGGAAGACAACAGAATATGATTTTTTCTATTCGAAACATGTGTTGTCTTTATGAAATTTGTGTATTTTAAACGTTTAATTAAGAAGTAAAAACCTTACAGCATAAACAGAGATTCTAAGCTGATCACGAGGAAGAAAAATCAGCCATTTTTTGCACATACAAAGTGGTTATTAACTATCAAAACCTGTATTTATAGGTTTAAAAGTCGTGCAATGTATAAGTTAAACAGGAACACATTATATTTCATTTTTTATTTTTTTTTTTTATTTAAAAAAATCATTTTCCAAGCTTATTTTTATGCCATTTTTTTAACCACGCACGAATATTCTTATGTCCATATCTTTGCAAGGGAAACACAGAAAGCCTTCAAACCAAATGCATTTTAAAGACCACAACTTCTGAAAATTTCCACAACCTCTACAAAAACGTATCAGTGAGCTAATTATTTTTTCTGACAATCGGGGAAACACGGTTTTGATTGATGTGCAATTACGCACCATCTTTATCAGATTGTGAATCAATAAAAGTAATTAAACATGCAATTTTAATCAAACCGGGTGTAATGGGGTAAGACCATTAGACATGCAATACACTTCCTCATGATCATCTTAGAATCTTTGCATGAGCTTTAAGTTTTTTTTAACTTTTTAATTATACATTTTAAACACTTTAATTTTGTAAACGCAACACACATTCCATACAGATACAGTACAATCACATTCTCCTGTCTTCTCGTGGTATAAAAAGAATTAGCAGGTGATTGAGATAATGCATCGCCCACTGAGTTAAATGTTCTTTTTTACAAGTGTATAAAGAGGTTATACAGTATGTGTCTCCTTTATAACTCTTCAGTTTACAGAGAAATTCCTCCAGATCTTCACAACATTGTCCAATTATACTCTTCTTGTGTCTAATTTTTAGTTTAGCAGGATTTGTGCAATAAGCACATTGTTTAATGGGGAAAACATTACCCACATCTATTATCACTGTACAACACTACTTCAGGTGGCGTAGCCACGTTAGCCTGCGTAGTCTGCAAAAGAACAAGTAATAGGTTTATTCTATGCTGAAGGGAGAAAACGTAACATTTTGGCTGTGAAGCCTTCTTCAGGTGTGAGCTCAAAATGAAAAGCTTGGAGTTTGTAATGTATGGTGCTCTAAATGAGTTAAACTTTGATGAGGGCTTGCCAGTGCGGTGACGTCACTGCCTTTCATATGAATAGGAGGGACCTGGTCCGTCATGGTTGAAGGTGAATCTCACTGTAGCTCAACTGGCTGCTTCCCTATTGAGTGATGCTGGAGGCCTGGGTTCAATTCCCCAGCTGTTAGAGTGTGAGCCTGAAAGCACTATATTATCAATATTATCTCCTGTGTCGCATTAACTAACTCTTCAGTTTATTCCGCCAGACAGTACATGAATATAATTATATTATATTAAATTCTTTAGATACGTGATTCCATAATATATTACCCCTTAATCAAATTCTAAAATTATGTTTTTGTTTTCGCCGATAACGAACGAATTCACAAAAAAGGTTAAAACATTATCACTTTTCACAAAGTATATAAACTTAATATGGTCAGAAGGAGGACGTAAAATATTTCCAAAATAACTACATTAAAGACTTTTATGCTTAAAATGTTTAGGGAGAAAGTGGAATACTGGTGTGTATTTTTCTTTAAAATACCAATACCAGCCATATACAGTTTACATAATATTGTATGTTTATGTTCCTAAATTAATATCGTTTATGAGCATCTGAAAGGCATGGTGAGTCTGAGATATTCAAAACTTACTTTGTATGATTGGAAACGAATATGTGATCGGATCAAATGGTTTATTTTCTTTAAATGGGAAAGTTGTTTTTTCAAAAGATCTACAAACATCAAAATCTCCAGTTCACTTACTCCAGTATTGGTCATTTACATTTGGTATTAATAAACCATTTGAAGGAAAACAACTACACTGTAACTAACTAAAATAACTATAACAAGATGACATAATAATCAAATATAATAATAAATGTGAAGCAATTTGTATTATGGTTAAAAGTCATTGTCTCCCTTCCTGACAATTTCTTCTCATTTTTCTTCTTCCTCCTGGAACCCAAATTTTGAAGCAGCAGTTATCTTAATCATCCTCACCCATGGACACTCTGCGATGATAATGACATGATGTTGTATATTACTGCTGAGCTGGGTGTTGTAGTGAAGACTTGGAAAGAAAGATGTGGATGAGCTGTGCAGATGTTCAGCTGTGCTCCTGTCTTTTTGTCTGCAGGATGTCATGGTGTAGACTAACAGAGAGATGTTGTGAAGATCTGGCCTCTGCTCTTCAGTCTCAACACTCCAGTCTGAGAAAGCTGGATCTGAGTTACAATAACCTGGGCGATTCAGGAGTGAAACTGCTGTCTGCAGCTCTGAGGAATCCCAACTGTAAATTAACAACACTGGAGTAAGTGAACACTAGTGATTTCTTTGTTTTTTATTGTTTTATGTAGATATTCTGAAACACACAACATTCACTTTTTCACATGCATCAAAAAGTAACATCTAGGAAGTACAAAACAAGAAAGAAAGAGTTCAGGTGGGTAGCTGCATCAGCATGCGTAGGCTGCAAAGGAACAAGTAATAGGTTTATTCCATGCTGAAAAAAAGAAGAAAGAGAACACAACGTTTCGGCCGTGGAGCCTTCTTCAGGTGTGAGAGAGACAGGGCAGTAGGCAAAGGTAAAGTAGCGGGAGAACAAAGGTTGGGAGGGAGGAGGAGTGAGAGGCGGGAGCAGGGGACAGAAAGAGAGGCCAATCAAGAGGTGTGAAGTCAAAATGGGTGCAGAGAGGTGTGAAATGAAACTTCCAATGAATGGAGAAAATTTAAAAGAACTGTAGTCTGTCGTTAAGGGAAGGGAGAATGTGTGATCCTAGCTGCAGAATAATTTTAGTTTCGTTGGTCTTTCTGATGTATGAGTTCGGAAAACCGTCTTTGAGAACACAGACGGAGAGATTAGAGTGGTCGTGGCCGTCAGAGGTGAAATGAGAAACAATGGGCTTGGAGAGATCTTTAATCTTCACAGCCCTGACGTGTTCTCTGAAGCGGTCTCCGAGTCTCCTTCCTGTTTCTCCAATGTAGATGGCTGGGCATTTACTGCAAGAGATACAGTAAATAAGGTTGCTGGAGGTACAAGATGCTGTCTGGATGATCCGGAATTGTCCTGAGGGGCCTTGAATGAGTGTGGTGGTGGCTGTGTACTTGCAGGTGATACAGCGATACAGAATAAAATTATTCTGCAGCCAGGATCACACATTCTCCCTTCCCTTAACGACAGACTACTGTTCTTTTAAATTCTAGAAAGACAAAAAACTGCTACGCAACTTTATACAAGTTCTTGTCTCTGCCTTCTTTGTTAATATCTCATTACTGAGAGACTCGACATGCAGACTTTTCCACTTTGCCCATCTTTTTACACATATGTTTATGCTGTTGTTGATTTAGAATTATGTGGGTAACATTGTCTATGAGATTTCATTCATTTGAACACAAGGTCAGTCCAGCTTTAACCAGTTTCTAGTGATTTATTTCATGGCTGCCGTCTTGACAGTTCTAAACAAGTATCTTTCTGCCTCTGAAGGCAGCTCATCTGGTGTTTGTCCCAGAAGAAAAAAGACTCCTAATAAGGATTGTTGTATATTTCTTCAAGATTTTGAAGACTTGGCCAACCCAAATTTCTCATTTGTATCTTGCTCTTAACTCTTGTATTCCTTCTGTATTTTCTAATATTCTATATACATCTGAAAGTATGTAGCTGTGGAAGTGAGTTAGGTATGCAAACTTTATCAATATGTTAATCTCTTATTTTAGTCTCATTTAATTCTTCTCAGCTTTGAATTTTCCCAGTGTTTTTTCCTCTCTCTCTGTGCTTTAACCTTGCCTGTCTGACCACGTCTTGCACTGATCCCTGTGCTCTGAACCCTGCATGTTAAACGACTCTGCCTGGTGCTTTAATCAGTTCCTCTCAGCTCAACACTTCCATTTCGATCGTGTCTCTAGTTTCACTTTCTCCTGCCTGCCCTGCTTGCTTCCAGCAGAGCCTGCACCTGGATTCAGTCTCCAGGTTACTGCTTCCATCAGCTCAGTGCAGGAGATATCACACTGGGGCCCTGGGTTCAATTCCAGACCTGGGGTGCTATCTGTATGGAGTTTGTATGTTCTCCCCATGTTTGTGTGGTGTTTCAGTTTTCTCCCACACTAGACAAACATGCTGGCAGGTTAATAGACTTCTGGGAAAGCTGGCACTGGTATGAGTGTGTGCTCTCTGATAGACTGGCATCCTGTCCAGGGTTCAACCCTGCCTTGTGTCCAGTGCTTCCTGGGACAGGCTCTGGGTAACTGTGACCCTGAATTGGATAATTGTTTATTAAAAGTGATGTTGATGGTGTTCAAATGCTGCACTACCACTTTGTCGATTAGCTGACAGTATAAACATATCCCTGTAATGACAGATAAAGTCAAATTTCAGGGCAAACTTCAGTCTAGATTTATTTGGGAGGGAAGAAAACATCAGGTAAAACCTACAGCACTCAAACACTCCCAGATCTACAGTCTAACTTCTGTGCAGCTTAAAGCTTCAACAACCTGAGTGACCGCTCCCCTGCAAAATAGTGAAGAGGTATTCGTCTCACTTAAAACATTATGTTTTACACCTAGTATAACTCAAAGCATTATGAAAATAATTAAATTCTGCAATTTAAATACATTAATCACTTAGAAAATAGTGTGTATTGAAAAAAAAAACTCAAGAAAGGAATAGTTGTTTTGAGGATTGAGAAAAATTGCATGGCACCCTGACTTTAAACCACATAAAATAGACAGATGTTTTAGAAATGGTCATTGAGGGGCATAAGACAGATACAAGGAGGAAGACAGAAATACTGGAAGTACATTCATTCTTGTTGTCCCAATCCTTTTCAAGAGCAAGGGAGAAATTAATTTCCAGTTTTTTAAGTTGTGCTTCATGTCAGGATAATGTCAGATTCTGTCTGCACTGCTTCTCGGAGGTTACTACTAATGTAGGATCTAAATGATGGAAACAATGATTTGGATGAGCTGTGCAGATGTTCAGCTGTGAGCCTGTCTTTTTGTCTGCAAGATGAGTGAGTGTGGACTTACAGAGAGATGTTGTGAAGATCTGGCCTCTGTTGTTCAGTTTAACACTCCAGTCTGAGAAAACTCTATCTGAGTGACAATAACCTGGGGAATTCAGGAGTGAAACTGTTCTCTGCAGCTCTGAGGGATCCCAACTGTAAATTAACAGAACTGTGGTAAGTGAACACTGGTGATTTTTTTTTTTATGTGCTAATGCTGAGACACAACATTTGCTTTTTCACATGCATGAAAAAAACTAATTAACTATTAATTAAAGGAAGTACAAAACGAGAAAGAAGGAGGGCATATAGAAAGATAAAAAAACTGCTACGTGATTTTATACAAGTTGATGTGTGTGGTTTCTTTGTTAACATCTCATTACATACTAACATGACATATTAGACATCTCGACATGCAATCTTTCCCACTTTGCCCATCTTTTTTCCACATACTGTATATAGGGATGCAGCCATTTAAAATGCACGGAGTACACTGCGGTAAAACAAGGAATCACCTTGTAAAACTGCCAGGTGGAGCTAATAAAGCTTAACGTCTTACAGTATGTACAGCATTTGAGCTGTCACTAGAAAACACATGGTTTCGAATCCCAATCACTGCTGAAGGACAGTCTTTTTCCAATTAAGAATTTAAGTTGTATACTCATTAGATTTTTAATAATTTTAAACTGTGTATTACAGCATGTTAATCATTAAACATTAAAAAGTTTGTATATTTTATAAAAGCAAGATTACTCAGTTGGACAAAAGTACACAACCTTCCACCTGTATCATAAATATTTTAATTCTGCAGAAATATTTTATGCATCTAAGTCTTTACGGAAGATATTACTAATAGTATTAATAATGAATGACCTTGGATAAACTTTAAACTCAATGTATTACTGTGGTCCACTTTCTTTGTAACCATCTTTGTAAACGAAAATACTTTATTTTTTAATTGACAAAAAGTAACACCAAAGCACCTCTGATCACGTATTCATTTCCAATCATACAAATTAAGTTTTGAAAATCTCTGATTCACCATGCCTTTCACATGCACATAAACAATATTAATTTAGGAACCTAAGCATATTATGTAAACTGTATATGGCTGGTATTGGTAGTTTTAGTAAAAAATACACACCAGTATTCATAAACATTTTAAGTATCAAAGTCTTACATGTGATTATTTTGGAAACGTTTTTATGTGCCTGTTCAGACTATATTAAGTTTATATACATTGTAGAAAATTATAGTGTTTGAACATTTTCTGTGAATATGCTCGTTATCACAGTAAAAACATGCATACTTTTTAGAATTTGATTAATAGGGAAAATGATATGGAATTGCTTATCTAAAGAAATTAATAATGATATAATTATATTCATATACTATAGCTCAAATTATCACAGTAGTACACTTTCTTCGGAATTGTCTGTATCAGTTTCACTCCTTCCCATGTGATTACTTCTGTGGCCTAATGGGCTAGGCATGTGCTTTATTTACCCCCATTACCCCCATTTTGATTAAAATTGCAAACGCGTGTTTAATTCAATGCCTTTATTGATTCACAATCTGACAACGCATTGTAAATCGTTATCTTTGTCTTTTAAGTTCCTTAGTTAACTTTAAGCATAGCTTTCTCACCATTTAAATGTATTTTTCATACCATCATTAAACACAGCAGTAGCGTAATGTATTTCCTAATGGGATCACACGTGGGAAAATTAGAATGGAATATTTTTTATTTTTTTAATAAATTTGAGAAAAGTGTCATCTATACAAAAAATTTGTATTAATTTTATACCACTTTATAGTTATATTAATAGAGATAAGAATTTAAGTTGTATACTGTTTAGACTTTTAATCATTGTAAACTGTATTAAAGCATGTTAAGCATTAAATGTGAAAAAGTTGGTATATTTTATAAAAGCAAGATTGATCAGTTTTACAAACGTACACAACCTTTCACCTTCATCATAAATATTTTAATTATGCAGAAATACTGAGATGGTTAATTTTCGTAAATGTGTTGACAAATATCTGAATTTTTACCAGAAAAATTAGTATCCAGCTGTGAATCAGCTACGTGACCTTGCCCCCGTGAAAGTGTGGGAAAGAGGTTTAGTGGGCAGTGTAGTGACCATAGTGTGTTTTAATACACTGTGTAGTATAACTGTATAAAGCTTGTTTTTTTATGTTTGTAAACGCAATTCTTGCAAGTACATTTTGTACACTGTGCTTCTCTTTGTTAGCTGGTGGGCAAACGTTTGAGGTGAAAATTTACCTTTAAAGCAGAGAAGACCACACCAAACATTTTCGGCTCTGTATGTCGCTCAAGACATTTCTCTTTGACGCTTTCTTTAGTCATAGAGGTGGGAAGATGCCTCCCCCTTCCCTCTGCCTGGCTCACCTGTTCCCATTTTAACCAATTTAGTGGTTTCATTAGTGACAAAGGCTAAACTTTCTTGAAAATAATGTATTTTATGTTTTGCAAAAAACTGACTTGCTTTAACAAAATATATTTACAAATCCTTTTCCCTGGCAATCTACCTGAATGCCCATCGCCTCTTTTTACACTTGTAAAAAAGAACATTTCAATGTTAATGCGACACGGAAGATGTTATTAATAATGTAGCACTTTCAGGCTCACCTGAGAATGCAGCTGAAATGTCACTTTTTAAACGAATAAGAAATTAGATTGCTCTTAAATCTAATAACTTATTCTGCATAAACATTACGTAATTGCTCTCTGAAAATGCTCTTTTTCCTGTCCGTTTAAAGTTATACTGTGCAGTGGGGGACGGTGCGCTATTTTGTCAGCAACCTGCTAATCTGCTTAGCACCTGTAGAAAACATGATTTTATTTCTGTACGGAATGCACGGAAAGTGTTTCAAAAGTTTAATTAAGAAGTAAAAAGAACTTACAGCTTACACAAAGACTCAAACTACAGTATGAAAATACAAGTGTTTCGAAAAAAAGGACATTTGATTGCTGATTTCCTTATATTTATTTTAAAAATGCTTTTATTTATTCACAATCTGACAATGCAATACAGAACAAAAGCATCTGTGAAATCACTTTCCGAATGTCCCCCATTGCGCTCAACAATTTTAGGAAGAACACAAAACAGCCTGTTTTTTTGCCTAATCTATCTGCTGCTAAAAAATCAAGCCCGTCTTTTTAATAGCAGCAGACAGATCAGCTAATAAAGGAAGAAAACAATTATCTGCTGTTTGCTGCTGAGGCTGGGAGAGTAAATCTTCTCTATAACTCTTCAGTTTACAGAGCAATTTCGCCAGAGCCTCACATTGTCCAAAAATACTCTTCTTGTGTCAAATTTTTGTTTGGCAGGATTTGAGTTACAGTGTATGAATACAACTATATCGCTATTATTTTTTTTAGATATGTGATTCCATATTATATTCCTTAGTAATCAAATTCTAAAAAGTACGCGTTTTTTATTGCAATATCAATCTTAAGTATTCGCAGAAAAGGTTAAAACATTATTACTTTTTCCTAAGTATATACAGTAAACTTACAGATGAAGCCATTCAAAATGCATGGTACAAACCCATACCGCACGCACGCCGTGTACTACGGTATGTGATTGGCTAGCCAAAATGACTGACAGGGGCACGTGTGGGGCATTGGTCGGTATTGAAAAGATTTAATCATATACTCATTTAATCTCTGTACTGTATATGTTTTAATCTGCTTGGTATTAAATATTTATATGGAATTTTACAACTAAAGGGAAATTTTTGTAGCTGAACAATATTAATTTAGGAACATAAACATATTATGTAAACTGTATATGGCTGGTATTACACTTTCTCCCTAAACATTTTAAGCATCAGAGTCTTACATGTGGTTATTTCAGAAACGTTTTTACGCGCTCCTTCTGACCATATTAAGTTTATATACTTTGTGAAAACTGATAGTGTTTTAACCTTTTCTGCAAATAGGCTCGTTATTGGAGTAAACAAAAGCATACTTTTAGAATAGGGATTAATAGGGAATATAATATGGAATTGCGTATCTACAGAAATTAATGAAGATATAATTATATTCATGTACTGTAGCACAAACTGTAGTATAAGACTTTCTATCGATATGTGTACGGCTGTTCCAGTGCTTTTTTTTTATGTGATTGCGTTTGTGGCATGATGGCTTAAGTGACTGACTTATATGCCTGGGGTTGAGTGTTCAAACCCACCTACTGTATCACCATGAGTCTTATTTTAACAAAAACATTTCTTTGAAAAAGTAAAATAGCTAATATTATGGACTCTATATTGACGTTTTTTATATTTCTAAATATCACAACATGTTTGAAGCCAAGTCATTTATTAATAACAACGAATAATTTCAAACTGCTACTGATATCTTTACTGACAATAAATATTATCGATATTATTTTGTCATTACAAACGTATGCCATACGGCTTCCGTGTTACCAAAGCTAAAAGTTTAGCCTTTGTCACTAATGTAACCACTAAATAAAGACATAGAAATCGCTACGTTACAAACTGTATATGGCTGGTACTGGTATTTTAAAGAAAAAATACAAAGTAAATACATATAAGAAAGACAAGCAGTTAGAAGTGCTACCAAAATTAGAAAATGAAGCAGATACAGACAATCCGACTTCTGAAATGAAAGGTTTTGAGGTAAGATTTAAATGCACTCAGGGTAGGTGGCTGGTATTGGTATTTTAAAGTAAAAATACACAATAGTATTCCACTTTCTCCCTTAACATTTTAAGGATCAAAGACTTACATGTGGTTATTTCAGAAACGTTTTTATGTGCTCCTTCTGTCCATGTCAAGCTTAATATTTGAATATTAAATATATTAAAAAATTGAATCCTGTTTTTTTATGGTCTGTAGCTCAAATCCTGCTTAACTAAAAATTAAACACAAGAGGAGTATTACTGGACAATGTTGTGAGGCTAAAGAAATCAATAACGATATTAATTAAAAGATCTAAATATATTTAACGCATACGCCTGACATTAGAGGCTATGTCTGCTCGCCTGCACGGTGATGTCACCGTCTCTCCCTCTGATAGCTACAGTAGCAGGAACCTGTACTGTGTGGATCCCTTTAGATCTCCCTCGAGATTTAAAAGGTTATTAATAATATCTTCTTCCAAGTGTAGAAAGAGGCGATACGCAACGTGTCTTCTTCATACATTTTCAGTTTACAGGCCGTACAAGATAATTTATTATTAATTATGTCTTCCGTATCGCATTAAAATTGGAACGCTTTTCACAGGTGTAAATCCACCTATTTTCTTACCGCTTTATCCAGGACAGGTAACAATTTCACAACTCACCCTCCCCCCTGCCTGTCTGACTTTGTTTTTAACCCTTCTATATGAATCGCAGTGGGTGAGAGAAAAAAAGTGAAACAGAGCGTAAACAAAGATTTCTCTAGTTCCTAGTTTCTCTATGTTCCCTTTAAAATAAACTATTATTCCACAATGCCGTGTACTACATGGCCGGTAGGGAATCTAAAGGGAAATTTTAGTAGCTGAGCATAAAAAGAAGAGGAGCATAAAGTGTTTGATGGTCATAAACGATATTAATTTAGGAACTGTATCAGATATATTTTTTTTAACTGCACTGCATCGAAGAGAACGAGTATAGCTTGTGCTGCATCAAAGTTTAACTCGTTCAGAGCGCCCTATATTACAAACTCCAAGCATTTCATTTTGAGCTGAAGACCTCACACCTGAAGAAGGCTTCACAGCTGAAACATTGTGTTTTCTCTCTTCTCTTTTCAGCATGGAATAAACCTGTTACTTGTTCCTTTTATTTTTATTTTACTTGAATTTTGTAAATTTAACACGAAATCCGTACAGAAATAAAATCATGATATCTACTGTTGTTAAGCAGATTAGAAGGTTTCTGACAAAATAGCGCACAGTCCACCACTGCCCAGTGATATAACTTTAATGTAAACAAGATCTAATATCTGGTGCACTCCAGGTGTAAGTTAAAAAAACCTGAATTATGTACTATGCTTATGTCTGCGAAACACCTGATCATCTACAGTACTGTGACGCTTTCAGTGCCTTGTGTATATTCTAATTGCAGTTCTAAACACTGTTTTCTCTGTAAGTGTTTTCTTCCCTGTTAAGCTGATCTGTCGCTGCCTGCGCATGCTTACACAGCTCCCTGTGTGAATTATCATACTTGACTGAGAAAGCTTTAGAGAACTTAACATTTTTATTATTAACAAATTGTAAAAATGACTTTTACATTGGCGTTATTAATTTTTCACTTAAGTGTATGGAATAGCGTCAGCTGTCAATGAGAGCAAACCCCCCCTCTTAGGCTGGGCAAACGATATTTTTTTTAAATTAAGGCAAATGAAAATGAACGATGGTAAAGTGCTAGAGGTGTAAAAAATTCAAAAATGCACATGAGCAAAAAGTTTTAGAAATGGAGCAGGTGGAAGGATTTGTAAATATATTTTGTTAAAGCAAGTCAGTTTTTCCGCAACACGTAAAAGACATAAGACATTTTTCCTAGAAAATGATTTACATTTACGTTGTTTAATTTTAAGCACTAAGTTATGAATGCAGATGCAGAACGGCCATTGTGCAATAAAGAGCTCAGCGCTTCCTCCCTCTCTCTGACGGAGAGAAGTGGGTGGTACGCTATTTTCAGAGCCTCTGATTGGGAGAAAAAGACCTGCTGATCTGTTCTACATACCAGGAAGACAACAGAATATGATTTTTTCTATTTGAAACGTGTGTTGTCTTTATGGAATTTGTGTATTTTAAACATTTAATTAAGAAGTAAAAACCTTACAGCATGCACAGATTCTAAGCTGATCAAGAGGAAGAAAAATCAGCCATTTTTTGCACATAAAAAGTGGTTATTAACTATCAAAACCTGTTTTTATAGGTTTAAAAGTCGTGCAATGTATAAGTTAAACAGGAACACATTATATTTCATTTTTTATTATTATTTTTTATTTAAAAAAATCATTTTCCATGCTTATTTTTATGCCATTTTTTTAACCACGCACGAATATTCTTATGTCCATATCTTTGCAAGGGAAACACAGAAAGCCTTCAAACCAAATGCATTTTAAAGACCACAACTTCTGAAAATTTCCACAACCTCTACAAAAACGTATCAGTGAGCTAATAATTTTTCTGACAATTGGGGAAACACGGTTATACATTATACATTTTAAACACTTTAATTTTGTAAACGCAACACACATTCCGTACAGATACAGTACAATCACATTCTCCTGTCTTCTCGTGGTATAAAACGAATTAGCAGGTGACTGAGATAATGCATCGCCCACTGAGTGAAATGTTCTCTTTTACAAGTGTATAAAGAGGTGATACAGTATGTGTCTCCTCTATAACTCTTCAGTTTACAGAGAAATTCCACCAGATCCTCACAACATTGTCCAATTATACTCTTCTTGTGTCTAATTTTTAGTTTAGCAGGATTTGTGCAATAAGCACATTGTTTAATGGGGAAAACATCACCCACATCTATTACCACTGTACAACACTACTTCAGGTGGCGTAGCTACGTTAGTCTGCGTAGTCTGCAAAAGAACAAGTAAATGGTTTATTCTATGCTGAAGGGAAAAAACGTAACATTTTGGCTGTGAAGCCTTCTTCAGGTGTGAGCTCAAAATGAAACGCTTGGAGTTTGTAAGGTATGGTGCTCTTAACGAGTTAAACTTTGATGAAGGCTTGCCAGCGCGGTGACGTCACTGCCTTTCATATGAATAGGAGGGACCTGGTCCGTTAGGGTTTAAGGCAAATCTCACTGTAGCTCAACTGGCTGCTTCCCTATTGAGTGATGCTGGAGGCCTGGGTTCAATTCCCCAGCTGTTAGAGTGTAAGCCTGAAAGCACTACATTATCGATATTATCTTCTGTCGCATTAACTAACTCTTCAGTTTATTCCGCCAGACAGAACATGAATATAATTATATTATATTAAATTCTTTAGATACGTGATTCCATAATATATTCCCCCTTAATCAAATTCTAAAATTATGCTTTTGTTTTCACCGATAACGAACAAATTCACAAAAAAGGTTGAAACACTATCACTTTTCACAAAGTATATAAACTTAATATGGTCAGAAGGAGGACGTAAAAATATTTCCAAAATAACTACATTAAAGAGTTTCATGCTTAAAATGTTTAGGGAGAAAGTGGAATACTGGTGTGTATTTTTCTTTAAAATACCAATACCAGCCATATACAGTTTACATAATATGTTTATGTTTATGTTTATGTTCCTAAATTAATATAGTTTATGAGAATCTGAAAGGCATGGTGAATCTGAGATATTCAAAACGTACTTTGTATGATTGGAAACGAATACGTGATCGGATCAACTAAATGCTTTGGTGTTACTTTTTGTCAATGAAAAAATCGTCTTTTCGTTTACAAAGACGGTTACAAAGAATGTGGACCAGGGTAATACTTTGAGCTTTCAGCCTGTCCAATGTCATTCATTATTAATACTATTAGTAATGTCTTCTGTAAAGACTTTGATGCATAAAATATTTATGCATAATTAAAATATTTATGATGAAGGTGGAAGGTTGTATTCTATTTTCCAACTGAGCAATCTTGCTTTCATAAAATATACTGACTTTTTAATGTTTAATGATTAACATGCTGTAATACACATTTTAAAATTAAAAGTCTAAAGAGTATACAACTTAAATTTTTAATTGGAAAATGACCATCTTTCAGCAGTGACCAGGATTTGTAACCGGGCATTTTCTGGTGACAGCTCAAATGCTGTACCTGAGAGGTTAAACTTTATTAGCTCCACCTGGCGGTTTTACAAGGTGATTCTGGATACTATTATAATAACTGCGGTATGACGCATTATGATGCACCACGCCGTTTTACCGCAGCGTACTGCATTTTGAATTGCTGTATCTGTATACAGTTTACATAACAGTTTATGTTCATAAATTAATACTGTTAATGATCATCAGATGCGTTATGCTCCTCTTCTTTTTATGCTCAGCCACTAAAATTTCTGTTTAGTTGTAAAATTCCATATAAATATTCAATACTCAGCAGATTTAAAGGTGCATAGTAAACAGATTAAATGATTAAATAATTTCACTAACAACCGATGCACCACGTGTGCCCCTGTCGGTCATTTGGATGGGAGTATCTTACTCTTAACTCCTGTATTCCTCTTGTTTTTTCTTATATTTTTTATATTTTGTATACATTGGAAAAGATTTGTCTGTAGAAGCAAGTTAGGTATTCAAAATATATCAATATGTTAATGTCTTATTTTAGTCTCATTTACATTTTAAAATTTCCCCAGTGTTTTCTCTTCTCTCTCTGTGCTTTGACCTTGCCTGTTTGACCACACCCTGAGCTTTGAACCCTGCATGTTAAATGATTCTCCTTCCGACTGTCCCTGGTGCTTTAATCAGTTCCTCTCAGCTCAACACCTGCCTTTTTGATCGGGTCTCTAGTTTCACTTTTGCCTCCCCTGCTTGCTTCCAGCAGAGCCTGTGCCTGGATTCAGTCTCCAGGTTACTGCTTCCATCAGCTCATTGCAGCAGATATCACTGGGGCCCTGGGTTTAATTCCAGACCTTGGGTGCCATCTGTGTGGAGTTTGTATTTTCTCCACATGTTTGTCAGGTGTTCCAGTTTTCTCCCATAGTCCACAAACATGCTAGTAGGTTAATTGACTTCTGGGAAAACTGGCACTGGTGTGAATGTGTGCCCTTTGATAGACTGGCATCCTGTACAGGGTTCAATCCTTGTGTCCAGTGCTTCTTGGGACAGGCTCTGGGTAACTGTGACCTTGAATTGGGTAATTGATTAATAAAAGTGATATTGATGGTGTTCAAATGCCACACTGCCTTTTTTGTCAATTAAGTGATAGTATAAACTTATCCCTGTAATGTCAGGTAAAGTCAAATTTCTCTAATTTTATTTGGCAGGGAAGAAAATCTCAGGTAAAACCTACACCACTCAAACTCTCCCAAATCTCTCCCAACTCATCAGCAGCCATATCACTCTGCAATTCATAAATGGCAATCCACTGAAGCTAAACAGGTGTGAGCCTGGTCAGTACCTGGATAGGAGACCTCCTGGGAAAACCTAAGGTTGCTGCTGGAAGAGGTGTTAGTGGGGCCAGCAGGGGGTGTTCACCCTGCTGTCCATGTGGGTCCTAATGCCCCAGTATAGTGATGGGGACACTATACTGTAAACAGGCACTATCCTTCGGATGAGACGTAAAACGGAGGTCCTGACTCTCTGTGGTCATTAAAAATCCCTGGGCTTCTCTCGAAAAGAGTAGGGGGTGTAACCCCGGCATCCTGGCCAAATTTCCCATTGGCCCTTACCAATCATGGCCTCCTAATAACCCCCATCTATGAATAGGCTTCATTGCACTGCTCTCCTCCCCACTGATAGCTGATGTTGGGTGAGTGCTCTGGTGCACTATGGCTGCTGTTGCATCATCCAGGTGGGGCTGCACATTGGTGGTGATGGAGAGGAGTCCCCATTAACTGTAAAGTGCTTTGAGTGGAGTGTCCAGAAAAGTGTTATATAAGTGTAAATCATCATTATTATTATTATTATTATTATTAATCTACAGTCCTATTTCTGTGCAGCTCATCTTAAAGCTTCAACTACCTGAGTAACAGCTCCCCAGCAAAATGGTGAAGAGGTATTCATCTCACTTGAAACCTTGTTTTATACTTAATTTAACTTGAAGCATTGTGAAAATAAATAATTTAAGCAATTTTAATACAGTAATCACATAGACGAAAAAGAGTATTATGAAAAAAATATACTGTAGATAGGAATAGTCTTTTTGAGAGATTGAGAGAATTAGCATTGGTCCCTGACTTTAAACCACATGAAATAGATGTTTTAGCAGTGGTCATTGAGAGGCATAAGGAAGGTCTGGAACAAGACAGAAATCTTGGAAGTACATTCAATCTTGTTTTCTCAGTCCTTCCTGATAGCCAGAGAGGCATCAATTTCCATCTATTGAAGTCTTGCTTCAGCTGATTTTCTACCACCTTTTAGTTACATTTTAATGTTTTCTAGGTTTCTGGGTATTGCAATTTAATCTGCAATAACATTTACTCTCATCCCAATCCTATTGTAAATTGAATGTATTTTTTATCTCCACAGATATACAGATGCAGCCAATCAAAGTGAGCAGTACAGACACGTACAGATGCAGCCATTCAAAATGCGCGGGCGATACCGTATTATTTTGCGGTACGCTGTACGCAGTCTACCGCGAGTTACCGGTAAATACCGCGAGTTACAGCAAGCAAAATAATAGTATCCAGAATTTCCGCAAGGTGGAGCTAATAAAGCTCAACCTCTCATGTTTTGAGCTGTCGCCATCAAAGTCTTTAATGAAGATATTACTAATAGTATTAATAATGAATGACCTTGGACAAGCTGTAAGTGTAAACTCAAAGTATTGCCCTGGTCAACATTCTTTTTTTCATTGACCGTCTTTGTAAAAGTAACACCACAGCATTTCGCAATCACGCATTTGTTTCCAATCATGCAAAGTACAGTGATTCACCATGCCTTTCACATGCTCATAAAAGAGATTGATTTAGGAACATAAACATATTACCGTATGCAAACTGTACTGTATACAGTATGTATATGTATATTTAATGTCTTAACTGTGCCCGTTTAAGTATTGAATATTCATATCTAATTTTACCACTGAAGGGAAATCTTAGTAGCTGAGCATAAAAAGAATAGGAGCATACTGCATCGCGTGTGAAGGCCATAAACGATATTAATTTTGGAACATAAACATACAGTATATGGCTGGTCTCGGTACTTTAAAGAAAACATACACGAAACATGGTTTCATTATGACCAGAATCGGTCTTGAGATATTTTTAACTTGATTTACAGTATTTGAGAGGTATGTCTTAACACCGATACTACAGTGCTTAAGTACTGCTCACGTATATGTTTCTAGGTTTATATTATGCATTTCATACGGTCAAATTACTTTTGAGCAACTAATTAGAAGCGCGAAACGGTATGTGTTTTAGTTTCGTTTTGTGCTGGGACCCGTGGATTGATTAGAGATATCAAGTACATACAAGTCATTTTTTAAATGTTGTCGTTCGTCTTGAAAAAATGTTACGAGTACATCATCTATCAACAATTACACAGGTTCTGTTTCCATATTGCGGATTTTGGTTACGTAATATTATTTTTCTAAATTTCACATTGTGAATATATGATTTGGGCAAACAGAGCCGCAAAGAAGTTTTCTTTTTTGCAGTTTTATCTAGAACAAGCGATGCTTAAACCTTTGTCTGATTCTTGTGAAACTATCCACACGACAGTTACAGTACCTAGGAGTTGACTTCAGTGATGTCACTGATGGGATGTTTCTAAAAATCCATCCTCTGTAAAACGTCTTCTCTAGTTGTCCTGCATATGTATTCGCTAATGAAGCTGTGTGTTCTGAGCCTGGATCTCTACATTTCTGTATGAACCAGCTTAGAGGGCTAAAGACAGCTTGTGTTTAAATTGAGTGTAAGGCAATTTATGCTTCTAAAGTCATGGTCAGCATTTATTATTGTACTGTGCTGTAAACTTGTTCTGTGCCAAGTCACATTATTTTATAGCGTTTTTATAGCGTTATCGAATCCGGTGGCGCTGTGTGTTAGTTTCCTGACTCCCATGTCACATGGTCTGTGATTGAAACCTGTAAAACCGGTTTAATTCGTCACAGCCAGCACTCCAGTTGTAAAGTAGAAGCAGGCGAGATTTCCAGCGAAAAACACCCCCCCCTTCTTCAGGTGTGAGGGTCTTCTGCTCAGAATGAAACGCTAAAATGTAATGTAGGCTCTGAATGGGTTTAATTATGATTTGGGCTTGATTAAGGTCGCTGCCTTTCATCTAAAACCCTACTTGAATCCTTCTAAACTAAAAATCAGTGTTAGTGAGTTCTAAATAAAGAGGTATCCAGGTAACAGTGAAATGGGCGGACAGTCTGGGGAGATCGCCCGTTTTCCATGTAAATAGTTCCGCACCCCTTGGTGTTTCTCTCGCTCTCTCTCGGGTCACCTGATCATTAGCTCGAAAGATTTGAGTGCTTTGTGTATATTGTAATGGTAGTGGGGGCAGGGTGTGTGGGAACAGGTTTGGTTGAAATTGCATTGGAGATCTATGTTCTTCACACCTGAAACATTTTCTCTGAAAGCATTTTCTTCGCAGTTTAACCGATCTTGTTACAGCATGTTACAGTTTACTATTATTAACCATATTAATTATAAGTATTAATATACAATAAGTGCTTAATGTAAAATCTTGTAAAAATATATTTTCATTGTTCAAATATATATTAAGTCTGACTATCATATAATAAGTTAAATACAAAACTAAAGAAAAAATAGGGTTAAATATAATTCAAAATATTTTGCTAACAATGTTAACTGTTTATGAATAATAAAATGTATTAACTAAGGAGTAGGATGGCACAGTTGTTAGTATGTTTTTTGTTTTGTTTCTTTTTCATAAATACAACAGTAGTACCTGATGTCTCAGTGGCTTTCAAAATTAAATTATGCATGCAAACCTGTGAACTAGAAAGATAACTAAGCTATCCATCCATTTATAATGGTGGCAAAGTGGTTAGCATTGCTATCTTGCAGCACTGGGGTCCTAGGTTCAATTCCTGCCATCCTGTGTGTGTGGGGTTTACATGTTCTCTTTGGGTTACATGGTTTTTCTCCATATGTGTGATATGACTCCCTCTCGCACTCCAAAACATACTGGTAAGTTAATTGGTTTATGGGAAAACTGGCCCTGGTGTGTGTGTTTGTGTCTGTCTGTCCTGTGATGGACTGGCGCTATGTCCAGGGTGTATTCTGCCTTGTGTCCGTTGCTTACTGGGATAGGCTCCAAATCCTCTGTACTGGATAAAGAGATTAGAAATGGAAGTAAAGGCACTGTGTGGATGGAACTATACACAGTGTTAGAAACCCACTATGAAATGGCAGCATCTCACTGAGAATAAAACATTTTATAGTGCTGGCTTAAGGAAACAGCCTTTCCACCTCTCTTGCACATCAGTATCCATACCTAGTTATTTAAACAAATTGCCTCTAATTATAAACATCTTAATATGCTGGCTCTGTGGATCCGCATCAGCTATGTTTGCCCATTCCTTCAATATAGTGTATAGTTCCATCCACACAGTGCCTTTACTTCCATCCATTTCTAATCTCTCTATCCAGTACAGAGGATTTGGAGCCTATCCCAGTAAGCGACGGACACAAGGCAGAATACACCCTGGACATAGCGCCAGTCCATCACAGGACAGACAGACACAAACACACACACACCAGGGCCAGTTTAAATCTAACCTCAGAACCTTTCTTTTCAGAAGACTTAGTGTCTGTATCTGCTTCATTTTCTAATTTTGGTAGCACCTCTAACTGCTTGTCTTTCTTATATGCATTTACTTTGTAATCTGTGGTCCTTTTATCTGTTTTTACATCTACTGTATTGCTTTGAGATGCCACCTTTAATGGTGATATATCAAATAAAGTTTTTTATTATTGTTATAGGGAAACATGATCAGATTTTCCCTGGTTCAGAAAAAAAGATCTAAAGTATACTAGTTTGTCACTCTTCTCATTCCCTTTGCTAAATGACTTTTCATACTAATCTGATCAATCTAACTGCCAGTTTTCTGTGCTTTCTCTATCCTGCTAGATTTGCAATTATTCTGAAAATTTTCATCTTGAAATAACTCATTTCTAAATACCTTTTTCACTGTTAACATCTTGCAGCAACTCTGCAACAAAATATACACTCTGACAGTTCATCCTGCTACCAACATTAAATAAAACAAATCTTAAGATTTCTATATTTATTTAGATTTCTAGATTTCTTTATTTAGTGGTTTCATTAGTGACAAAGGCTAAACTTTCTTGGAAAAATGTATTTTATGTGTTGCGGAAAAAACAGCTTGCTTTAACAAAATATGTTTACAAATCCTTTCACCTGGCATTTTCGTAGTTAGAAATTATGGAGCGCTCCGTTAAAAGCAAGGGAGTTTTTATGTCCGTTGCAGTTCTTTTGCAACATGAATATAATTTTATCGTTATTAATTTCTTGAGATACGCGATTCCATATTATATTCCCTTTTAATCAAATTCTAAAAGTATGCTTGTTGACTCCGGTATCGCGTTAGTCAAAGACTTTGATGCTTAAAATGTTTAGGGAGATATGGAATACTGGTGTGTATGTTTTCTTTAAAGTACCGAGACCAGCCATATACTGTATGTTTAAGTTCCAAAATTAATATCGTTTATGGACTTCACACGCGTTGCAGTATGCTCCTATTCTTTTTATGCTCAGACACTAAGTAAAAGGAGATGCTTCATATTGCTTGACTAATTTTAAAAACTAAGTTATAAATGCAGACGCTCCCTCGGTGCGCTGCTCTGGTGCGCCGGCTCTTACACAGTGCCTGTCTGCCGTAAGCGTTACAATATACATACCCAACACTGCTTGTACCCATCTGTCATGCAAATAAAACACCTTGAATTGAATTGAATTGAGGGGAGAGGGGGGGAATACTAAAGCCAATACTGGCTCAATGGGATTTGACGTTGGTTTAACAGTCCGGGTGTGGCAGGCTTCCAATGTCAACTCGACTCGATTGGAAGACAATGAACGTATTTTAGCCCTAAATGAATTAATAGCAAACATGGTTTACATAAAATACATTTTTACAAGAAAGTTTATAATAATACGATCTATAGTTGAAATCTGAGCCTACTTTAAAAATAAAGGAAAAGCATTTTCAGAGAGCAATCACGCTGTGTTTATGTAGAAAAAGCGATTAGGTTTATGAGCAATCTAATTACCTATTCGTTTAAAACGCTATATAAAATAAAGTTTATTTAGAGATGAATGATCAGTGTCGCAGTTTAAATAATGGGAGTCAGGAAACTAACACACAGCGCCACCGGATTTAATAACACAATAAAAACGCTATAAAATAATGTGACTATGCACAGAAAAAGTTTACAGCACAGTACAATAATAAATGCTGACCATGACTTTAGAAGTAGAAATTACCTTACACTCAATTTAAACACAAGCTGTCTTTCTGTATGAACCTCTAAGCTGGTTCATAGAGAAAATGTAGAAATGCATTAGCCTGATTATGATTAAAAAACACATAATTAAACACGCGTTTGCGATTTAAATCAGAACACGATTTAAATCAATATAAATGTTTATATTGTAACGCATACTGTCCAGCCTCCATTTCTCTATAAAAATTTACTCTGTTGCACACACACACACAATAGAAGCAGGAACCGCTGACAGAAGGGAAGAAGGTGACTATTCATTGTTGTCAAAAATGACTTAGAATCGATCATGTTGCGATATTTTGAAATATAAAAGTCAATTGATTGTCCATAATATCGCTATTCTATTTTTTCGAAGAAATGTTTGTTAAAAGAAAAGTCCAGCACCAGCTGGATTCGAACACGCAACCTGTGCGTTGTTAGTCATGCACCTAGACCAGTAGGCTACAAGACAGCATGCATGAACAGGCAGGCGAAACAGCCCTACACAGCCCTGTCGCAGCACACGAATATAATCATACCGTTATTAAATTCTTTAGATACGCGATTCCATATTATATTCCCTTTTAATCAAATTCTAAAAGTATGCTTGTTGACTCCGGTATCACGTTAGTTAAAGACTTCGAAGCTTAAAATGTTTAGGGAGAAATGAAATACTGGTGTGTATTTTTTATTTAAAGTACCGAGACCAGCAATATACTGTATGTTTATGTTCCAAAATTAATATTGTTTATGGCCTTCACACGCGTTACAGTATGCTCCTATTCTTTTTATGCTCAGCTACTAAGATTTCCCTTCAGTGGTAAAATTCCATATAAATATTCAATGCTAAAACAGGCACAGTAAAGACATTTACTGTAAATCTTTCTACGACCGAGTGCCCCTGTCGGTCAACCAATCACGTACCGCGGTATTTTGCGTCATCGCGCGTCACGATGCGAGACGCCTTAGCCAATTACCTCCGGTACGTGTCTGTACCGCCCACTTTGAATGGCTGCATCTGTACATACATATATATCTCTTCTACTACTGTTTCCTTTAAAACAAAAAACCACGCCACGCCAATCCGTGCACGATCAAGGCGTAGCTAATCTCAGGACCCCGGGCGCAATTAAGGCCCACACCAATCCTGGAATATACGTGCATTTAATGCACCACTCAGCTCCAGAACCCCGGGCGCAATTAAGGCCCACACCGATCCCGAGCCTCAGAACTCCGGGCGCAATTAAGGCCCACACCAGTCCTGAATTACGTGCATTTAATGCACCACTTGCTCTAGAACCCTGGGGGCAATTAAGGCCGAAACCAGTTCTGACCTTCAGAACTCCGGGCGCAATTAAGGCCCACACCAGTCCTGAACTTCGCGGTAAGGGTCCAAAACCCGTTCAAAACTCCACGCGCAATTAAGGCATACACCAGCTTCGAACGCCTGTACACAATACCGCGGACCGCCTGCCAGACCAAATTCTGGGCTTACAGAAAACAACCCCTAACATACACCGGTGTCTTCCCCGGGCCAGAGGAATTCAGAAACTCACGTTTACTCCGTCATCTCGGGCGATTCTCGCAGGGAGCAGAGATTTCCCAATCGGTCAAAGAGAGTCGGGACTTTTAAATAAAAGAGGAGTCCTTACCTCTTATTTATGTGCGCGCTGACCGTCTCTCCTGCCGATGGGAAGTTCTGCGCCTTCTGGAGCATCCGCCGACTACGCCAAATTTGTTGTAACAGAACGAATATGGTTCTTGATCCCAAGATGAAGTAAAACAGATGAGTTTATTGCATCCAAGGAACAATAAAGCCGAAGTCTTGTTTCCCGCAAGAAACAACAAAACCGAAGTATTGTTCCCCGTACTGTTACAAACTTTTGGGTTATATAGTGTCTTCTTCTCCGTTTCTGAGGTCACTCGGTCTGATGATAAAGAGGGGGGTCATGGTATTTGGCCAGTTTAGGATGTTCTGGACAAATGGTCAGTTTAAGATTACACCCAGGGGGGTTCCTAGGTTGCATCTGCAATCCTTATCAGTTAACCCCCTTTCCTGCCATAAACCCCAGCTTGTGACTTAGAAGTCTAAACCCCCTACAGAAAGGATTAAATTCAAACCCCCGTCTTCACATCTTTCTTCAGATTTTAATTTTTCCACTTTTCTTTTCCGTAACTCACTTTTAGCGGGAAAGTCCACATCATATGTTTTGTGTGCAGTTTTGAAATGTTGCTTTTCATGTAGACGCTAGCATTGCAGATTTGAATGCGAAAAAAGTACTCCCATTCCTTTTGGTAACGTAGTGTTTTCAGTCTCTTTGTTTCACTGTTTTCGCTCAAATACTCCAACTATCAAATAGGCAATCAAACTTATCAAACTGTTGGCAAATTGATCACAGCAGGTCTGTTTCGCTCCACTATGCACTGTAGTGAATGTGGGGTTAACAAAACTTGTGAAAATCAGGAATTGACTGAGCTGTTTAGTGAATAAGTAAATATTTAAAAAACCCAATTTGTGATTTTTCCAGAATATATCCGAGCAGTTGGTATAATTAGAGGCACAATTGTACCAGACATACTGTACTGTATACTACACCACAGACAATAGAACACACAACACACAAATTACTATGTTTAAGGCCAGTAGCCATATCACTCTGCAACTCACAACTGGCAATCCACTGGAGCTCAGCAGGTGTGAGCCTGGTCAGTACCTGGATGAGAGACCTTCTGTGAAAAACTAAGGTTGCTGCTGGAAGAGGTGTTAGTGGGGCCAGCAAGGGGGTGCTCACCCTGTGGTCCATATGGGTCCCATTGCCCCAGTATAGTGACGGGGACACTAGACTGTAAACAGGCGCTGTCTTTAGGATAAGACATAATACATAGGTCCTGACTCTTTGTAGTCATTAAAAATCCCAGGGCGTTTCTCAAAAAGAGTAGGGGTGTAACCTGGTGTCCTGGCCAAATTTCCCATTGGCCCTTAACACTCACAGCTTCCTAATAATCCCCATCTGTGAATTGGCTTCATTCCTCCGCTCTTCTCCCCACTGATAGCTGATGTGTGGTGAGCGTTATGGCGCACTATCATCCACGTGGGACTGGTAGTGGAGGAGATCCCCATTACCTGTAATCTAAAGTGCTTTGAATGGAGTGTCCAGAAAAGCACTATATAAGTGTAAGCAATTATTAATTATTATTATAAGGGTGTGTGCTCAAACAAGGTGTTCCAGAGGCCTAACATTCTAATCACCCAGAAAGTACTCCTGACTTCTACTGTGTATTAAACTCTTAAATAATGCCTACAGTGGTGAAATAAGAGATTACCTGCCTTCTAAATAAATACAACCTCATTCTCTTCTTCATTGGCTGCAGCGGGTCAGTAAATGGCTGTACATTCCTGGCTGCCCTGATCCTACTATCCTGGACTCGGATTACACTGATGTATGAGGGCACTGTGAAAAACCCAGGTGCCACAAAATAGATATTATAAATTGGAGACGTCTCTAATTGAAGTTTCTTTTAGCCAGGAAATGCAAGTTCCTTAAAAACACAGAATAGCAAGCTCTCTAGCAAGGTTCAAATACATAGCTCCAGTCAGGTTTTGTCTGGATGATCATCCAGACTCTTTTGACAGTGAAGCCCAACTGTATTAATGTTATCTAAATTCTAGTGAAATTTCCAGATGGATCCCAAGCTAGAAGATTTCCCCTGTGGCCGACAAAGTCTTAGGCAGAATTTTAGTTCGCTCTTGACTTGCTGTCTTGTACTAAAGTTCAGTTTTCTGGCTCAGACAAAGTGGATGTAGCCACAGATTGAGAGAGCAGGTCAAAGAAATAAAGTTCATGAATAAAGTCTGTGGTCTAACAATACCTTTTAAATCCAGTGATCACTGCTGGAGATTAGTTGTGAAAATACACTGATATCCACAATGGAGAATGGAGACAGAACTGGGCCATTACTCATTTCTCACCACCAGGCTGCACTGAACCAATGTCACCCAGCTACACCACCTGCTGGACATGGACCTGGGCTGCTGGCACTATGTGGACTAGATGTGAGCTACACTGGGACGGTATTCACTGCAGTATACAGGCAGATATTCATGTCAGATTCTGTCTGCACTTCCTCTCTGAGGTTGCTATTAATGTAGGATCATCCCCCTGATGTGTCTCTCTTCCCTGGCCTGCTGGGACCATTAATAGTCTCATACCTTAAGGGAACGGTCTTTAGCTTCAACTGAGGGGAAAACTCTGTCAGGCTATGCACTGATCTCAGCTGTCTGCTAATGCACAGCCTGTCCTGGGAAGCCTGTACAGATCACTCTCTAAAGTTGGAAACGGGAAACGTGCACACCACCACTGTTGTCCATTAATTTGTGTTTGTTTGGATCCTAAAGGGTCTATCAATTTCTTCTGTGCTGAGAGTCTTTAGGTGATGTGTGTGTATGCTGTTTATTGCTTCATATTATTGTTGCTTCTGTTATATACATAAGATCACGTTATTAGCCATACACAATTTCTTGCATTAGGAATTCATCTTTTCACATACCCCAGCTTACTCTACATAAGACACAGACACAGAGAGAAGCTGGGGGTCAGAGTGCAGGGTCAGCCATTGTATACCACCCCTGGAGCAATTGGGGCCTTGCCAGGGGCCCAACAGAGTAGGATTCTTCTGCCAGCCATGGGATATGAACCAGTAACCTTCCAGCCACAGGCGCAGATCCTTAGCACAGTGCCACTGCTCCAACTCATATAACATGCATATTTATACATTGTTATAGTTAAAACCCAGGTTGTTTTTTTAAAAAATTGAAATTGTTTATTTTCTTCAAAAGGGAATGCTGTTTTTCTCAACATATCTACAAATAACAATAAAAAGTCTCCAGTTCACTTAATCCAGTGTTAGACATTTACATTTGGGATTAATAAACCATTTGAAGAAAAACAACAACAACGACACTGTAACTGATTAAAATAACTATAAGAGGATGACATAATAATAAAATATAATAATAAATGTGAAGCAATTTTTATTATAGTTAAAAGTGAAAGTCGCCCTTCCTGGCAGTTTCTTCTCATCTTTCGTCTTCCTTCTGGAACCTAATTTGAAGCAGCAGTTATCTTCATCATCCTCATCCATGGACACTCTGAGATGGATAATGGCATGATGTTGTATATTCCTGCTGAGCTGGTTGTTGGAGTGAAGACTTGGAAAGTAAGATGTGGATGAGCTGTGCAGATGTTCAGCTGTGCTCCTGTCTTTTTGTCTGCAGGATGTGGAGCTGTAAACTAACAGAGAGATGTTGTGAAGATCTGGCGTCTGCTCTTCAGTCTCAACACTCCAGTCTGACAGAGCTGAATCTGAGTGACAATAACCTGGGGGATTCAGGTGTGAAACTGCTGTCTGCAGCTCTGAGGGAACCCAATTGTAAATTAACAACACTGAAGTAAGTGAACACTGGTGATTTCTTTGTTTTTATTGTTTTATGTAGATATTCTGAGACACACAACATTCGGTTTTCATATGCATCAACACCTAGGAAGTACAAAACAAAAAAAGTTCTTCACTTCTTTGTTAATATCTTGACATGCAGTCTTTCCCATTTGCCCAAATTATTTACACATACAGTATGTATATGTTGTTGATAATTCTGTGGGTAATATTCTCCATGGGATTTAATTAATAAAGTCCTTCTTCATTTGAACACAAGGTCTGTCCAGCTTTAACCAGTTTCTAGTGATTTATTTCATGGCTACAGTCCTGACAGTTCTAAAGTAGCTTTTTTATATTTCTTTAAGTACAGTATCTTTCCCCATTTTATTCTCATGCCAAATATGTTTATGATATTCCAGGTGTTCCTGGACATTCTTCCAACAGTTTGTGCCTCCAAATTGATCATATTTAGCTTGCAATCAGTGTTTCTTCCAATATTTCTCTCCGTGAATGTGAGTTGGTGGATTTATACAGATTTGTATGGTTTTAGATTCTTCAACTGCCTTCTTATTTGCATCTTACTCTTAACTTATGTATTCTTCCTTTGATTTCTGATATCGTTCATAAATTTGAAAGGATGTATACAATATACACCACCACACACACATGTAAGCCGAAATTCTACTGTCCCCTCGATAGCCCAGTAAAACTGTAACAGGCATAATAATATTTAATATTTATTAATTAACCATACTATTTTTAACCATACTATTTTTGTACTGTTCCAAGAATTACCTTGCACTGTTTTTGTCCTGTTATATTTTCTCTGTTTGCGGAATTTTGCAAAGTTTTGATTACTTGATTACATGTTATTTATGTTATGTTATTACATGTTACTGTTATTGCTATTGTGTAACTGTCTATTGTCTTCTCTTCTGTCCTATTTATATACTGCACCTGGGTGACTAATGAGAAACACTTTTCATTATACTATGCACCTGTGTAAGTTTAATGACAATAAAGTTTAATTGAATTGAATTGAATGTAGCTGTGGTAGTAAATTAGGTTTGCAAAATTTATTAATGTGTTAGCCTCTCATTTTAGAGTCTCAATTACTCCTTCCCAGTTTTGAATTTCCCCAGTGTTTTCTCCTCTTTCTCTGTGCTTGACCTTACCTGTTTGACCACATCTTGGACTGATTCCTGTGCTTTGAACCCTGCATGTTAAATGACTCTCCTTCAGACTCTCCCTGGTGGTTTAATCAGTTCCTCTCAGCTCAACCCCTGCCTTATCGATCGTGTCTCTAGTTTTACTTTCTCCTACCTGCCCTGCTTGCTTCCAGCAGAACAAAGCAAAGCATTCTGAAAATAAATTCTGCAATTTAAATACAGTAATCTCAAGAATTTGTATTGTGAAAAAAATCAAGAAAGAAATAGTAATTTTGAGGGGTTTATAGAAATAGTGTAGCAGAGCTAGTTTGGACACGGTGACATCATCGCCCTCCCTGTGCGTAGCAAGAACCTCAGCCACCTAGGCTGAGAGAGGTCTCCTGTGGCTCATGTGGATGGTTCACTGTTGTGTTATGCTGGAGACCTGTGTTCGTGCCCCAGGTGTTGTGGGATGAACGGGTGGGGTAGAGCGGCAGGGGACACAAACCTTTGTGGAACCATGACGGTCACAATAGCATAAAATAGAAGTTTTAGTAATGGTCATTGAGAGGCATAAGGAAGGTCTAGAACAAGACAGAAATCCTGGAAGTACCTTCATTCTTGCTGTCTTCATCCTTCTCAAGAATAAGACAGGCAGCAGTTTCCATCTATTGAAGTCTTGCTTGAGCTGCTTTTCTACAACCTCTTAATTACATTTTAATGTGTTTTCTAGGTTTCTGGGTATTGCAGTTGCTCAACATTTTATCTTATCCCAATCCTACTGTAAATTAAATTTAATTCTGACCTCCAGGGATACAGATTCCCCAATAACATTGCTTCAGAATTAATCCCTATTCTGAAAAGTTGCTGTAGTCTGTGATTACATCTGTGAGAACAGGAAAAGATGTTGAATTTCTGCTGTATATACTAACACCATCTTTATAAAGACCCTGATTTTGTGTTCTCCTGCTATATCACCTCCCTCTGTATCGTTCTGTAGACGTACAGTCTGAGAGAATAAATCAGTGGTGACAAGAATCTCCTTGTTTTGTTCCCTGTATGAATTAAAGGTGTCTGACAGAATACCATCAACCTGTTCCTGTGCATTTGGTTGCTTTTACATTCCATGTAGCCAAACAATAAAACCATTATGAAAACCCTACAAGTTTCAAATACAAAAGGCTGTAGTACCCTGTCAAATGCCTTATCTGGACCCAGAATGTATTCATTTCAGTTTTCATTATTTGTGTTTAAGGATACAGTTTAGTTTACCATGATAAGACTACCAGCCAAATAGTCATTTTCCACCTGGAATGCTGTCCTCTCAAATATTTTATAAAGCCTCTAGAATTCAAAAAGTGATTATGTAGTAGAAGTATACAGTCTATAATAGAAGCCTGCACTAGGTCATCAAGGAGCTTTACATCCCGGGCTGTCCTGATCCTACAGATGCAGCCATTCAAAATGCGCTGTAAAAACCCGGGGTACAGTAACATACCCACAAGCCACCGCAGGGCACCGGAGGGCACCGCGGTAAGTGATTGGCTGGCCAAAATGACCGACAGGGGCACTCGTGGTGCATTGGTTGGTAGTGAAAAGATTTAATCATTTAATGTCTTTACTGTGCACATTTTAATCCGCTCAGTTTTGAATATTTATCTGGATTTTACCACTAAAGGGAAATTTGAGTAGCTGAGCATAAAAAGAAGAGGAGCATAACACATCTGAAGGTCATAAACGATATTAATTTAGGAACATAAACATTACTGTATGTACATAAACTGTACTGTGTATGGCTGGTCTTGGTAGTTTAAAGAAAAAATACAGACCAGTCTTCCATTTCTCCCTAAACATTTTAAGCATGAAAGTTTTATGAAACGGTACCCAAATATGCGATTGCTGTATAGAATGAATTTTAATTAAAAAAAATTATTTAACACGAACATTAAGCTGTTTACATCTTCCGCCTGAGAACAGTCACCCGTTGCTACCCAACGCAGAAACACAGCCACTAACTAGCAAAGAGAGGACATTAGCTAGCTAATATGATAAAGAAATAAATGATTATTTTGTTTATTTCTTTTGCACATTTATTTGAACATTTCCATCGATTGTACAAGCACTTGGAAACTGTCCAATCCCTAGTTCATCAGGCATTTTACCGGTCTGGCGCCGGTCTGTGTCTTCTAGGATATAATGCCAGCGATGTCTTGTTTTTATGTCCACTATAACAGACAATCTCCTTTGCTTTTAACCGAGCGTTTAATAATTTCCTAAAATGAAAATGATTTACTTTATTTCCCTCACGGGATCAATAAAAGTATCTACAGTATCATCTGTCTAAACTATGGGACAGAATTCTGGGGTCTCCCCATACCAGAGATTATGGTAGGGCTTCAGAATGGTGATTGGCTGACACCATCTGACACCCCTCTGATTGGAGAAAAAAGACGTGCTGGTTTGCTATACATACTGTACCAGGAAGAGGATTTCTTTCTATTCGAAACGTGTATTTTAAAAGTTTAAGAAGTAAAAACCTTACAGCGTACACAGATTTCTAAACTGATCAGGATCGTTATCTTTGTCTTATGCATAATAATGTTCACCGCTCTGTCCAGCAAATTAATAATAAACTTTATTTTATATAGTGTTTTAAACGAATAAGTAATTAGATTGCTCATAAACCTAATCACTTGCTTTTTCTTTTTATTTAGGCTCAGATTTCAACTATAGATCGTATTATTAATAACCATAATAACAACCAACCAACAAAAACAACCATATAAACATAATACCAACCAAAAACATAGATAACCACAATACAAAATCAAATAAATCAAACCATTGTACTCTCGCAAATTCCACCAATTATCATACTCCCGCCCCTTATGCAAAACCAAACCCTCCTCCCATCCCAGTTTATCCTCTTTATCATAAACAAAATCCACCTCAATTTTCAACATAAAGCATTACACAAAATCAATACCTCAACACTCCATACTCATCACCGATAATTCACAAACAGCCAGAACATGTAACTCCACATTCCCAAACAGACCTCATTTCCATAGCCCCGCCCCTTATGTAAAACCAACATCCCTCCCCTGTTCTCTCTCTCCCCTGGCGTTTGTAATCGTTTTTATTTTCAAATAAATTTTAGCAAAGTCATGTATTTTAAAAATCTTAAGATTTTTTTATTTATGTCTTTATTTAGTGGTTTCATTAGTGACAAAGGCTAAACTTTCTTGGAAAAATGTATTTTATGTAAACCATGTTTGCTATTAATTCATTCAGGGCTAAAATATGTTCATTGTCTTCTAATGAAAGAAGGGTTCCTTTCGCCGTAGTCGGGTTGATATTAGAAGCTTGCCATGCCCGGACTGTTACACCAAGGCATTAGCATGTTAAAGCGATTTCATTGAGGAGCCTAGCCTTTAACTAGTAAGTACTGTACTTACTGGGTTTTTGAGGGGGGGGAGGTGTCTTTCGCTGGAAATCTCGCCTCCTACTTTGAAAATACCTGTGAAACCAGTTTAATCCGTCACAGCCAGCACTCCTGCAGAGAGGGGGTTGTACTTGCAGTGTATACAATAGATGGGAAAGCCAGAGCCGACCCCTACGCCGCCCACGTGTTATGCTCTTCGTTAGTGTCTAAGCCGGAACACATCATTATATCTCATTTTGTATTTCTTTAAAAAAAATTGTTTGCCCAGCCTAACAGTATTGTTGTTATTGTTTTTAACCTGAAAAGCGCTTTGAGGAGCCACCTTTAAAGGCGCCATATACAATACAGTTCATTATTATTACTATTGTTAATTTCCTGGACAGAGAGGTGAACATTATTACACAGAAGACAAAGATAGCGATTTACGTTGCATTGTGCATTGTGCTGCTGTAATACAGTTTTAAATAATTAAAAGTCTAAACAGTATCAGCTTTATTTATGGGTTTTAAATAAAGGCGATTTAAACGCGATTTAAATCAATATAAATGTTAATATTGTAACGCCTAGGTGACTATTCATTGTTATTAAAATGACTTAAATTCGATCATGTTGTGATATTTAGAAATATAAATTTGTTTGGTGCGAGTGAGGTTTTAATTAATCTCTGACTAAGGAAACGTTTCATTTTTTCAAAGAAATGTTTGTTAAAAATAAAGCCAGTGGGATTTGATCACAGACCATGTGATGTGGGGGGGGTCAAGAACCTAACCCACAGCACCACCGGCAAAGTCACATGCAGCGGGCTGAAAAAGCACTACAGAAACATTATCAAAAGACAATGTACAGCGTGTACTATTCTTGTGTTGCGGTACATGAATATAATTATATCATTATTAATTTCTTTAGATACGCGATTCCATATTATATTTCCTTTTAATCAAATTCTAAAAGTATGCTTGTTGACTCCGGTATCACGTTAGTTAAAGACTTCGATGCTTAATGTTTAGTGAGAAATGGAATACTGGTGTGTATGTTTTCTTTAAAGTACCGAGACCAGCCATATACTGTATGTTTAAGTTCCAAAATTAATATCGTTTATGGTCTTCACACGCGTTGCAGTATGCTCCTATTCTTTTTATGCTCAGCTACTAAGATTTCCCTTCAGTGGTAAAATTCCATATAAATATTCAATACTTAAACGGGCACAGTTAAGACATTAAATATACATATACATACTGTATACAGTACAGTTCGCATACGGTAATATGTTTATGTTCCTAAATCAATCTCTTTTATGAGTATGTGAAAGGCATGGTGAATCAATTTTCAAAAATTACTGTACTTTGCATGATTGGAAACAAATGCGTGATTGCAAAATGCTGTGGTGTTACTTTTACAAAGACGGCCAATGAAGAAAAGAACGTGGACAAAGGCAATACTTTGAGTTTACAGCTTGTCCAAGGTCATTCATTATTAATCCTATTAGTAATATCTTCGTTAAAGATTTTGATGGCGACAGCTCAAACATGAGAGGTTGAGCTTTACTAACTCCACCTTGCGGAAATTCTGGATACTATTATTTTGCTTGCGGTATTATAGGAGAATTTACGGTAACTCGCGGTAGACCGCGTAAAGCGCACCGCAAAATAATGCGGTATCGCCCGCGCATTTTGAATGGCTGCATCTGTACTATCCGGGACTCTGAGTACACTGATGACATCATGGTCATGGCTGGGATGTCAGGCACTGTGAGAAACCCTAGAGGACTCTCAACTGTTGTCATCAACTGCTCATGGCCTGGCCTTGTGTCCTGCAGAATTGAGCGCAGGAGACCTCAAACTCGACCTGGTCCTCTTTCTACTGATCACCTGTGGGGTTGACCTGTCCCCACTGCCTCCTTTCCTCCTCAGTCTGCTAGAGGAGTGGTGCTCTCTGTGTGTAAAGAGAGCAGGAGACACCCAGTCTGTCCTGGACTCCACTGTTTCTAATTCAGAGTCATGAGTGAGCCAGAGCCTATCCTAGCAAGCAATGGCCCAACACAGGGGCCTGTACTGGTTGTCAGTCCATCAGGGGTTCGACAGAGGAAACAGAGAGAACATACAAACTTCACACAAATATCTCCCCAGGTCCGGAACTGAACCAGGGCCCTGGCACTGCGATACAGCCATGTTAACCGCTGTGTCCCCCTGTGTCTCCCCTCTTAAACAACCCATCAGCCACAATACTAGAATGGAGACAGAACTGGGCCACTTCTTATTCTTCACTAGCAGACTGGTCTGAGCCATTGTCCCCCAGTTACAACACCTGCTAGACATGGACCCAGGCTGCTGGCGCTGTGTGGACTGAATGTGAGCTACTTTGGGACTGTATTCCCTGCAGTGTACAGGCAGATATTCATGTCAGATTCTGTGTGCACTACATCTCGGGGAATGCTGTTAATATAGGGTCATCTTCCTGATATGCTCCCTGTTTTCCCTGGCCTGCTGGGAACTGAAATAGTCTCATACTTTAGAGGAATGATCTCTGGCCACAGCTGAGGGGAAAGCTCTGTACAGGCTGTGCACCTTTCTCAGCTGCCGTCTCTCCCTGACACTCCCTGGAAACATGTGTGGGGATACTGCCTTCCTGGGAAAGCCTGTACAGATTTCTCTCTGTGACACAGTGGAGAACAATTAATGCTCTACCGCTGGTCACCACGAAGGGGCAAAGATACCATCAATTACAGCCCTCTAACTTTCAGCTGTGCGTAATTTTTTTTTTCCATCTGAACCATTGACATCTCTAATTGAGAGCCCTGCATTAAACGTTCAAGTGGCTGATTAAATTGTTCGTCATAGAACCGCGTCGAAAGCTTAATAGGCAGAGGCGCACAACTTTTCTCTCTCTAACTTGAATTTTTGTTCTTATCTCGACAGACCTTTATCAATCATTCCTAAAATATTTAAACCAATATTTCAACCATGTATTAATTCAACACAGGCACTTTGTCTTCTTCGGAGATATCAGACAGTTAGCCGGTGGACCCACACTCCCAAACACCCCATTGTCCAAAGCTGGCAACTCACAGTGGGGAGTCTTGTGCACTACCATTGTTGTCAAGTAGTTTGTGTCTGTTTTAGATCCAGCAGAGTCTGTCTGTCCCTTCTGTAATCCTGTGTGAATTTATGTAAACAGTTTTAATATGGATTTTTTGTTGTTTTAGTACAGTACAGTATGTGAATATAATGTTAATGTAAACATGTTCAGGTGAAATGCAAGTTACATTGTAGTTCAACCAGGATAAATAAACATGTATTGTGCTCATAGAATTGGAGGGGCTCTGAGGCTATGTGACCCGAGAGAAAAAAAAGAGAGTATCTCCCCAGCACTGTGGAGAGATCCGGAGAATACGGATTGGCTAGTGAGCTCGGAGGGGTGAGTTTACATTTAATGAACAAGTGGAGGAAAAGAGAAGAGATTATAGGAAAAAGAGAGAAACAGAAGGGACTGGATTGGGATTGATAAAACGTCCGGAGAGGTTGAACATCATGCAAGGCATCCACTTTCATTCTCAAAACATTTGGGATCTGCGGAGCGCAGTGAAGAGGCAGCAAGTTTCTCGATCATCAGAGGCTGCGAGTAAACCTGATGATTAACAGCTGAGAACAGTGCACACAGGATACACATTATTCTCGCTTGATTTATTGTAGTGAGGACTCAATCTATATTCCTTTAGACAAGCGTACCAATGATTTTTTTTCTTTTGGTTTAAGAGACTCAGTGAATACCTTAAATTAAAATTTAAATTACAGAAAGTAAGGAGGTTATTTGTTGGTTGTAATAAACTGCAGGGTAAAGTGAAAAACTGGGCACACAAACCTTGTGAAGTCATCTTGTGATCACTGTTAGAATTACAGTTGAAATTCCTGAAAAGCCTAATATCTTCACAGATTGATTCATGGCTGTTTCAGGAGGAGCCACTGCCAAATTAAAAGTTTATTTTTTTGTGCAATTGACTGAAGTGGGTCACAACATCGGTCAAATTAAGAACTTAGGTCATCCCATATCATATATACTGTATGAATTTATACTTCTGGTTATAGTTACACTTCTTTGCAGAGAAACAGGTTCACTTTCACTGCTACAATACCTGCTCCCTGACTCCCATGACGAGTCTCTTCTCTAACCTTAGTCTGGCCTTCAGCAGCCCTGCTGTTGTGTTCAAGGTGAGTTATGTCAGGAAGAAGAGAATTGTACCCAGTGCAGTTTCTGCTGGGCCAGACCCAACTCCTCTTCTACAAGAGCAGGATAAACACAGTCTCAGGTGGAGGGTCTGTAGAGTGTTTGAGGGGTTGGTGAAGATCAGAATCTCTCTTGAATTCCTCTAGTAGGCTGGGCAAACATTTAAAGTGAAAATTCTTCCACGAGGAGGGTACCTTTAAAGCAGAGATGGCTCCAAATATTTTTGGTGCTCCCTCTCTTTAAAGTCCTGGCCAAATACGAAGCCAGTACATACAGTTAAAATTCAAACTGAACTTAGAACTACACATCCCATTTAAAATGGTGGCACTTGTGATCTTTGAGTTTAGTCAATGAAACAGAGAGAAAAATCAGTCACATGACTTTGGGCCTGAGTTTGGGAAGCTTAACCTATCAGCAACAAAGTGAAATTTACACGAAATGGTACCTCAAACTGTCAGTTACATGACTCTGTATGTCACTTAAGCCACTCCTATTTGGATTTGTAGTTATGGATGCAGGAAGATGACCCATCTTCCCTCTGGCTGCCTGACTTGTTGCCATCTTTAACCATTTTGTATCCAAATCGCAGGGGGTGAGAGAGAGTAAGGAGAAACACAGACAGAAAAAAAAGTGTATCCCAGTTACAATACAAATACCTATTTGTGGTAAAGGGGAGTAAAACATCAGTATTTACTGTTAGCAATTAGATAAGATTTACAGTTGAAATTTGAGCCTAAATATAAAGTTAAAATCTCAACATACAGAGAAATGATGGAAATGCACAATTGTTCTGGAGCAGAAATACAGATGCAGCCATTCAAAATAAGCAGGTGATACCGCATTATTTTGGGGTGCGCTTGACGTGGTATACCGCAAGTTACAGTATTAATACCGTATATCCTCGCATAGAACCACATGATACCGCATGATAACGCAGGTAAAATAATAGTATCCGGAATTTCCGCAAGGTGGAGCTAATAAAGGTCAACCTCTCATGTTTGAGCTGTCGCCATCAAAGTCTTTACCGAAGATATTACTAATAGTATTTATAATTAATGACCTTGGACAAGCTGTAAACTCAAAGTATTGCCCTGGTCCACATTGTTTTTTTCATTGACGGTCTTTGTAAAAGTAACACCACAGCATTTCTTTGATCCAATCACACATTTGTTTCCAATCATGCAAAGTACAGTTGTCACAATCTCCTCCTTGCAGAGTTTAGAGGCGTAGACAGAAGATTATAATAACGATGGCACAGTGTGCACAAAGATGTGCAATGGTGTTTATTATGAGGAACTATGTTCCCAAAGTCCACACCCAAAAAAACGAAGTGAAAATCACAAACTATCCCAAAAAAAAACAACAACACAAAGCTATAATACGAAATAGATACATTAATTACTGTACAAAAAAACACTAGATTGTTGCAGGCAGCTCCAGTTCTACCCCCACAATAACTCCCCCCTCCTAACTTGAAGAGCTCCTTTTCTAGGTCAAACTCCTCCCCCCTAGAATATTCCACTATAAAGCACAAAAAATAATTTGACAAAATAATAATCAGAATTCTGTTATACACATTTCTACATTAAATATACAACTAAACAATGAATATATTATTACCAAAAATACAATATCATACTCCATTTCGTACATAACTATTAATTTAGAAAATACTACCCCGTTTTAACGGTACCTTCATACAAATCAATCCACGCATGTGCAATCCTGAAACAGGCACTACTAAGCCAGCTCCTGTTGCCATGCCAAAATTGGGGTCCTACGGGTTTGTGGGAGAAACCATTATACAGGTGAGAAATCCAAACAGCTTATTTATCTGAGATGCGTGAGTTGATTACCAATTCAGTTCATTTCACTTCTAAAACAAGTGTTTGGTTTGAGTTAATGATTAGTTTTGATAATACATGAACAAGCTTACTTTACTCTGTGTGTGCACCCACAGAGCAAGCAAAGCTATCCCCTAATTGTAGACTAGTTTGTTTTTGTAGGAAACCAGTGTTATCGCCTTTGTTTTGATAATAGAATGTTTGCACACGTGTGTATGTGTTCATGTGGCTACCTCTCGAGTGCCAGGTGATCTGGAAACGGAGTCTCCAGTCACAACAGTAATTTTTGAGAATCTCCGATTCACCATGCCTTTCACATGCTCATAAAATTGATTCAGGAACATAAACATATTACTGTATGCAAAACTGTACTATATACAGTATGTATATGTATATTTAATGTCTTTACTGTGCCCGTTTAAGTATTGAATATTTATATGGACATTTACCACTGAAGGGAAATCTTAGTAGCTGAGCATAAAAAGAATAGAAGCATAACGCGTGTGAAGGCCATAAACAATATTAATTTTGGAACATAAACATACAGTATTACAGTATATGGCTGATCTCAGTACTTTGAAGAAAAAGTACTGTAATGCAACAGGGGCGCTTTTGCCGCATTAGGTTGGCACCCCACCTTTGGGGGCTCAAACCTGGGACTCTCGCATCGCTCAGCAGCGACCCAGCCTGGTGAGCCAAAGAGAGATCTCTCCATAGCTTTGTATCTGTAGTCCTGCTATCACAGGGAAGGGCGGTGACATCACCTTCTCTGGTAAGCTGGCTCTTACACAGTACCTGTCGGCCGTAAGCGTTACAATACACACCAGTATTCCATTTCTCCCTAAACATTTTAAGCATCGAAGTCTTTAACTAAAATGTGAAATAATGTGTATAAAAAGTGGTAGTTTTAAGCTTTTCTGTGAATACGCTCGATACGGGAGTCAACAAGCATACTTTTAGAATTTGATTAATAGGGAATATAATATGGAATCGCGTATCTAAAGAAATTAATAACAATATAATTATATACACAAGAATAGTATACGCTGTACAATGTCTGTTGATGCTGTTTGTGTAGGGCTGTTTCACCACTTCTCATGTGACCTTGCGGTGGTACTGTGCTCTAGGTGCCCGCCTAGATTTGTTCAAATCCAGCCAGCGCTGTGACTTTTATTTTAACAAACATTTCTTTGAAAACATAGAATAGCAATATTATGGACAATTAATTGACAATAAATATAGAAAAGCATATTAAATTTGGGAAATTTGGTTTCTGTCAAAGCGATCTGTCAAAGCGCAATGAAACCTATTACTTGATTCTTATGGACTCATTCTTACGCCTGGTCCTGCCAGGAATTAAAAAAAAAAACATGCAATCGCGTATCTAATAAGAAATAACAATATACTGTAACTATGTTCATGCACAAACACAAACCCATAAATAAAGCTGATACTGTTTAGACTTTTAATTATTTTAAACTGTATTACAGCTGCACAATGCAACATAAATCGTTACCTTGATCTTTTGCAGCTGTTTCACTGTTTTAAACGAATAAGAAATTAGATTGCTCATAAATCTAATCACTTATTCGACATAAACACAGCGTAATTGCTCTCTGAAAATGCTTTTTCTTGTTCGTTTTGGAGACCTTGATCGAAACTGATTTGAGATGTCAGAACGGATTTATTTTCTGTGTATTTCTGTGTGCGCGTTTCCTACATTGCTTCGTTTGTCAAGATTTTAACTTTATATTTAGGCTCAGAATTTCAATTTTAAATCGTACACTAATTATTAGCAGTACATACTGGTGTTTTGCTCCCTCTTACCACAAAAAATATATATGTATTGTAGCTGGAATGAACTTTTTTTCCTGTCTCTACCTACTGCGACTCGAACACGGAATGGTTAAAGATGGCGACAAGTCAGGCACCCAGAGGTGGGGGGTGTCTTTCCGCCTCCATAACTAAAATGCCAAATAGAAGGGCGCAGCACGGTTTTCATCACTCTCTGCGGGAGTGCTGGCTGTGACAAATTAAACCGGTTTCACAGGTATTTTCAAAGTAGAAGGGGGCGAGTCTTCCAGCGATTGCAGATCAGATCAGATTCCCTTCTCCCCACAGAAAGACAGACAAATGTTTTCACTGCTTATTAGTCGCTATTCAACGCGCGGCGAGCAGCTCCAATTTCTGGCGTAAGAGTTAAATACTGTATATTTAGCTGAAAAGCTGTACAACACAAGCATTTTTTTACCCTAGGAGGTTTTGTGAAAAAGCTACAGTCGTGCCAGTTGCAATCATTTTTATTTTTAATCACATTTTAGCAAAGTCATGTACCATAAAAGTATGGTAATTAAAAACCATTAATACTTTCGCTTGGGTTTAAATAAAGTCGATGTTTTCTCTTTTGGCTAGACTTGACTATTTAGCCATGAGATATACAATAGATTGTCATTAAACAACCCTGTGTTTATTAATCTTCCTTGTTATGCACAGTGGGAATGATAATATAATGAGAATTAATTTAATCACAGAGTGCTCACAAGCTGATTCTCTCCAGACACAGCTGTATGAGCTCCACCAGTCAGGACAGGAGGCTCTACTGTACACAGAGAGGGGCGGGAGGGAGGAACAAGCTGTCCAGCCATGTGGAATGCTACAGAATGCTCCCCCTTACCACAAAAATATATATGTATTGTAGCTGGAATGAACTTTTTTTCGTACGTGTCTCTACCTACTGCGACTCGAACACGGAATGGTTAAAGATGGCGACAAGTCAGGCCCCCAGAGGTGGGGGGGCGTTGTTACGTCCCAGTGTGTGTTCTGTGTGTGTTTTTTCTATGTTCCACACTGCTGACCCTTGATTGTTCTCCCTTCCCCATTGGCCCACCATCACTCCACTGTTTCAGCATGATGTCATCATTAATTAGCCTCAGCCAATCAGAACACATCTTATTCAGCATATAACATGGAGGTTTTCAGCAAGGAGAGGCCTTTTGTTTGACTTCGGTCCCGTTTGGTTTTGGTTATCGCTTCGCTTCTTGTTATGGCTTCGGCTTCGTTTATTGTTTTGTTTTGCTTTGTGTTTGTGTATTTTCGTATAGCTTCGGCTTTGTTGTTTTGTTGGTTTTACGTTAGTTTCTTTGTACTTTCGTTTGTTTGTGTGTTCATCCTTGATTTGTCATTACCTTGCCCAAGTGTTACATGTTCAACTTATGTGTTCTTTTGTACCCTGTTCCTATTGATTACTCCTGTTTTCCCTTATTTGTATTCCTGGTTCACTTGTGTTTTTGTGTGAACTTTTGTATATAAGGTTAGTTTAGGTTGTTGGGTACACTTTACACACTTAGTTGATTTTGTATTAGTACACTAGTTTAGTACGGGTGAGTGCCATTTGTCTTGTATGGTTTTGGGTAGTCAGTGCAGGTTAGCTATGGTGTTGAAGACGCTGAAGACCGTGTGTTTCGGGTTTTCTTTTGTAGTCAGATTAGCTTTCCCTCACTGTCCTAGCCAGCTCCATTTTGTTTCTTATTTTCTTTTCTTTGGCACCACTCTAGTTCCTTACCCTTATCACGCTTCCTAGTCCCCCACCAAAACCCACCTGCTTCCAAAAGAATTATCCTAAATGTTACATCTCCTTTACCCCTAGACACTTGGGGTCGTAACATTATTGGGGGCTCATCCGGGAGATCAAATTCCCGTCCTAAGGATTTTTTTTTTGTGTTGCAGAATTTTGGTGTTGGTACAGGATTTTGATTTGTGAATTGTGTTTTGGCAAGGTACTGTAATTATGGCTACCTTTGATTTGCGAAAGTTTGTGGAGGAACCTTCCTTTGAGCAGCTAGACAAGTGTAGGAAGGATGAATTGTGCCAAATTGCTGATCACTTCCAGATTCAGGTTTCGACGCAAGCTCTTAAAAGGGACATCAAGAGAGCTGTGGTGGATAGGTTGGTGGAGTTAGAGGTCATTGCATCAGCGAGCAAGGACGCCAGTTCTCCTGGGGCTGGTGCTAAACCTGCTATGGTGGTGGAAGAACAGGACGAAGTGCAGGGGGTGGCTGAAGACTTAGCGGAGGCTGAGGTCAAGGCCACCTTGCCTCCCTTTGAACCGTTCTCTCCGGTCTCCACCGGGTCAAAAAGCGATACTTGCCTGAAAGTTCGTTTGGCCTGCTTGCACATGGAGGCGCAGGAAAAAGCCCAAGTACGCCAGGCAGAATTTGACTTGCGCCTTGCAATTCGTAAGATGGAGATCGAGGCGGAGAAAGAGGTTAAGCTCCGACAGCTTGAGCTAGAAGCACGAAAGAATGCTCCTGCTGTGCAGCCGACCCACTCCGAGGCCTCTAGCGTGTCTCCTTTGCAAGATCCACTCTCTACCACCTTTGATGTAACTAAGCACATTGCTTTAGTTCCTCTGTTTAGGGAGACGGAAGTTGATTCGTACTTTGGTGCATTCGAGCGAATTGCCACATCACTCCATTGGCCTAAGGAGGTTTGGTCACTGTTTTTGCAGTTTAGATTAGTGGGCAAAGCTCAGGAAGTTTGTTCTACACTTTCTTTAGAAGAAAGTTTGAATTACAATACTGTGAAAGCTCCTATCTTACGGGCTTACGAATTAGTTCCTGAGGCTTATAGACAACGCTCCCGAAATCATTGTAAAGTGTCAGACCAGACATTTGTTGAATTTGCTAGAGAGTTGGGTTGTAGCAAGTAAAGTGAGTGACTTTAACTCATTGCGTGAGTTAATGCTTGTAGAAGAATTTAAGAACTGTTTGCCTGAACGCATTGTTGTGTATTTGAATGAGCAAAAAGTAACTAATTTATCGCAAGCCACTGTTTTGGCAGATGAGTTCGTGCTCACTCATAAGAATGTTTTCATGTCTGCGCATGCGGAGAAGACTTTGTCTACTCCAAGTTCCCAGTCTCAGTCTCCCCCAGTAAAAACTAGTTCCTCATGTCCTAAAGAGGAGCGTGAATGTTTTTATTGTCACAAGAGTCATATAGCCATGAGATATACAATAGATTGTCATTAAACAACCCTGTGTTTATTAATCTTCCTTGTTATGCACAGTGAGAATGATAATATAATGAGAATTAATTTAATCACAGAGTGCTCACAAGCTGATTCTCTCCAGACACAGCTATATGAGCTCCACCAGTCAGGACAGGAGGCTCTACTGTACACAGAGAGGGGCGGGAGGGGGGAACAGGCTGTCCAGCCATGTGGAATGCTACAGAACCCTAAACAGACAATACACACTAGCCAAATATTTGACCAAGATATCCAGACACAGCTGGATGAGCTCCACCAGTCAAGACAGGCAAATAAGATACACTCTACAGACATTCACAACAGCCACATATCATTTCCACATATTGTTAAATTATTACTTGTTTTTCAGGAAGTTAAAAAAAACACTTGAATTACTTATCCAGTCTCTCGAAATAAAATTATTTTTCAAGCAATGTAATGCAAGATGCTTTCTAACGTCGGGCAATGTGTTTTTTTTTTTAATCTAACATTGTTAGATTAAAAAATCATTCCTAATATTTGCCTGCATAAATTTATAAAGGTTGTATTCTTACACAGTGAAGAGGTCTTTTTTAGTTATACAGTAGTTGTGCAAGCTCTGGTGAGTGTGTCTTTTTTGATGAGTTTCAAAGGACAGTCACAGCTGTATGAGCTCCATCGGTTAGGACTGGAGGCTTTACTATACACAGAGAGGGGTGGGAGGGGGGAACAAGCCGATACCCTGGCCTGTGTCTGTAGACACAGCTGGATGAGCTCCACCAGTCAGGACAGGCAAATAAGATACACTCTACAAGGGGAGATATGTGGACAAGCCAAAGCCCAAACATCCACTGAAGGTTCACGTCTGGGGGGGTATATCTAGAAGAGGCCCGGGACCACTTCTTATTTTCAAAGGAATTATGGACCGTGAATTCTTCGAGGAAGTCGTGGTGAAACAGCATGCCACCCAATATATCAGGGAGAACTTTGGATCAAGGCACTGTCTCTTTCAAGACAACGATCCGAAACACAGCAGCAAGGGCGAGGCTTAAAGCAGAAGGAGTGAACTGGGTGAAAACTCCAGCCGAATCCCAAGATTTAAATCCGATAGAGATGGTGTGGCATTCGCTGAAAGACTATGTTCGGAAAACTGCTAAACCCACCACAAAGCAAGAACTGATCAATGCGATCTACAAATTCTGGGAGGAAATACTGACGGAACAAAATTGTAACAGGCTGTTTCGTGTTCTTCCTACGATTGTTGAGCGGGGCGGGGGGTATTCGGGAATGTGTTTCTGATTACGAATGAATAAAAGCATTTTATTAAAAACACGTTTGCGTTTGTCTGGGTGCTGACAAAGTAAAAAACAATTACTTTTTGACAATGAAAAACTGTGTGTCTCTCTCTCTCTCTCTTTCTGTTGGCGTTTGTAATCGTTTTTATTTTTAAATACATTTTAGCAAAGTCATGTACCATAAAAGTATGGTAATTAAAAACCATTAATACATTTGCTGGACAGAGAGGTGAACATTATTACGCAGAAGACAAAGGTAGCGATTTACGTTGCATTGTGCATTGTGCTGCTGTAATACAGTTTAAAATAATTAAAAGTCTAAACAGTATCAGCTTTATTTATGAGTTGTAATTTAAAAAAAGTCAAAAACTGCACTCAAAATGCAATTTAGCACTTTCTGGCAAGAGGAGACACCCAAACTATTAATGTAACATGCTACTATTTGTTAATGAACATAGTTATACTGTTATTTCTTTAGATATCCGATTGCATGTTTTTTCTTAAATCCCTGGTGGGTCCAGGTGTCCATAAGAATCAAGTGATAGGTTTCATTGCGCTTTGACAGATCGTCTTTAAATCCATTGCTGATTTAAAGTTTGACAGTAAATGTTTATATTGTAACGGATACTGTACAGCCTCCATTTCTCTATAAAAATCTAAAAGATTGTTTGCACAGCCTAAGAGGGGGGGTCTGCTCTCAGTGACAGCTGACTATCATCCATACACTCAAGTGAAAAAATTAACGCCAATGTAAATGTCGTATTTACAATTTACAACTATTCATTGTTATTAAAAAAAGACTTAAATTCGAACATGTTGTGATATTTAGAAATATAAAAAGTCAATTGATTGTCCATAACATTGCTATTTTTTTTAAGGAAATGTTTGTTAAAAAAAAAGAAGTCATGGTTCCAGCTGGAGAACACCCAACCTGTGGTTTATAAGTCAGGCACCTAGACCACAGTACCACCCGCAAGGTCACATGAGGAGTGGTGAAACAGCCCTACACAAACAGTATCAACAGACATTGTACAGCGTGTACTATTGTGTTGTAGTACATTAATATAATTATATCGTTATTAATTTCTTTAGATACGCGATTCCATATTATATTCCCTATTAATCAAATACTAAAAGTACGCCTTTTAGCTCCGGTATCGAGCGTATTCACAGAAAAGCTTAAAACTACCACTTTTTATACACGTTATTTCACGTTAGTTAAAGACTTCGATGCTTAAAATGTTTAGGGAGAAATGGAATACTGGTGTGTATTTTTTCTTTAAAGTACTGAGACCAGCCATATACTGTAATACTGTATGTTTATGTTCCAAAATTAATATTGTTTATGGCCTTCACACTCGTTATGCTCCTATTCTTTTTATACTCAGCTACTAAGATTTCCCTTCAGTGGTAAAATTCCATATAAATATTCAATACTAAAATGGGCACAGTAATGACATTTAAATCTTTCTACGACCGACCAACGCACCGCGAGTGCCCATCGGTCAACCAATCACGTACCATGGTATGACGCTCGATGGCGTAGCCCATTACCAGTGGTACATGTCTGTGCCGCGCACTTTGAATGGCTGCATCTGTACCAATAGAAAATAAATGGGGTTTGACATCGTAAATCAGTATCGATCAAGGTCTCCAAAACAAACAAGAAAAGTAGCATTTTCAGAGAGCAATTACTTTGTGTTATATAGAATATAGAGTAAGTTAGTGGTTCTCAAACATTTTGGACCAAGTACCACCCCCGATCAAACCAAAGCATCCAACTACCACCTACTTTAACTACTAAGTCTTCTTCTCATAGGAACCACAGAAAATTTCAGTGACCAACATGAGCACGCATGCGTGCACACACTCACATACACATATAATAAAAATAGCACTGAGGACTTACCATTTCAGGGAGAGGGATGAGCCTGTTTAGTGGAGCAAAGCAGATGTGAATTCCTTGGTTGAGCCTTGATACAATTCACAACTTTGACAGCAGATCTAACAGTTTTTAAATCCTCTGGCATTTTCTTGACAGCCAAGGCCTCGCAGTGGATGCTGCAGTGCGTCCACTTCATATCTGGAGCACTCTCTCTCTCTAATTCGTACAACTACACCGCTGTGTCTGCCTGTCATCACTCTAGTACTGTCTGTACAAACTCCAACGCATTTTTCCAGTCGATGCCATTCTCTTTGATAAATTCATTCAGAAGCTAAAATATGTGCTCTCCTGTAAGTTTTGTTGGTAGCAGCTTACTGAACAGAAAGTACTCATGGGATGTGCCTTAAAAATCATATCTAACATAAACGAGCAAATTGGCCAAATCAATGGCATCTACAGACTCATCTAATTGCATTGAAAGCAAGATTGCTCAGTTGGACAAAAGTACACAACCTACCTTTATCAGAAATATTTATGCATCAAAGCCTTTACCGAAGCTATTACTAATAGTATTAATAATATTATTCTAATTAATAGTATTAATAATGAATGACTTTGGACAAGCTGTATACTCAAAGTATAATTTCTTTAGCACATTTGTACAAGCACTTGGAATCTGTCCAAGCCATACTTTGTCAGGCATTTTGTTTTACTTCAACGGGCATAAAAACTCCCTTGCTTTTAACAGGGTGTTTCATAATTTCTAACTACGAAAATGATTTAAAATGCGACACTTATCATTCAACTAGAGCTCAAAATATCACAAGGATCCTCAAGAGCACAGTAAAGACTGTATTAAAAGATACTTGTATGAGATACATGAGAATCCAGGCTTTTTTATCAACGCTTTCTTTTCCGTAAACCAGATTTTATGGAACCACTTCAGAAGGGTGTCAGCCAGTCAGATTCCAGGAATTTGGTACTTTAAAGGAAAAATACACACCGGTATTCCATTTCTCCCTAACGATTTTAAGCATCGAAGTATTTAACTAGCATGTGAAATAGCGTGTGAAAAAGTGGTAGTTTTAAGCTTTTCTGCTAATATAATATGGAATCGCGTATCTAAAGAATTTAATAACAATATGATTATATTCATGTACTGCGACAGAGCTGTGTAGGGCTGTTTCGCCTCTCTCTTCATGCGACTTCCCTTGTAGCCTACTGGTCTATGTGCCTGATTACCAACTCATGGGTTGTGTATTCAAATCCAGCTGGTGCTGGGCTTTTCTTTTAACAAACATTTCTTCGAAAAAATAGAATAGCAATATTATGGACAATCAATTGACTTTTATATTTCAAAATATCACAACATGATCGATTCTAAGTCATTTTTGATAACAATGAATAGTCACCTTCTTCCTTTCTGACAACGGTCCCTGCTTCTGCTTCCTGCTTCTATTGTGTGTGTGTGTAATAGAGTCAATTTTATAGAGAAATGGAGGCTGGACAGTATGCGTTACAATATAAACATTTATATTGATTTAAATCGTGTTTTGATTTAAATCGCAAACGCGTGTTTAATTATATGTGTTTTTTAATCATAATCAGGCTAATGCAACATAAATTGATACAGTATCTTTGTCTTCTAAGTATCTTAATAAACTTTCAGCATAGCTTTCTACCCGTTTAGATTTATATTTCTTGGGATTTGGGGATCAAACGTGGAGGGATTTGATTGTAATCGTTTTTATTTTTCAAATACGTTTTAGAAAAGTGTAATCTATACCTGCCCAGACTGTACGCCTTCCTAAACCCCGTCTTTCACTCCTGTCCTGCTCTTCCCCACGCACCCCAGCCGGGCGCTCTTCGGCCTCTGCCCGGGACGAATGTATATTTTGATATTTACACCCGGCGCGGCACCGAGGGATTTATAACTGCATTTATAACTTAGTTTTTAAAATTAGTCAAGCAATATGAAGCATCTCCTTTTACTTTTAAGTCCCTTAAATACATTGAGCACAGCTTTCTCACCACTTAAGATTACTTTTTGATACCATCCTTACACAAAGCAGAAACTTTCCGATGACATACAGTACAAGTGGAAAGATTACAGATTTTAATCGTCTTTAATTTTGTTACGTTATACGTTTTAGGAACGTTTATATCTAAACATACACCACAAAACTATTCTTGATTGTATTTCTGAATGTTATGTTACACCTCCAGTAGTTCACTGCTTTAAATACATCAAATTAAGAAAGTTAGGTGTAGCACTTTAGATCTTTTTTTCTGAACCAGGGAAAATCTGATCATGTTTCTCTATAACAATAATAAAAAACTTTATTTTACATATCACCTTTAAAAGTGGCATCTCAAAGCAATACAGTAGATGGAAAAACAGTTAAAGGTTAAACATAAGAGGCTTGCCACACCAGGACTGTTAAACCAACGCATTAGCACGTCAAAGCCCATTGAGGATCCGAATAGTTGTTTTGTCCCTTGATTTACTGATCTGCATTAATTATGGAAATCGAGTTCCTGCTCTTTGCAGACGACCTGGTCCCGCTGTCGCCCACAGAACAGAGGCTGCGCCAGTACCTGGCACTGCTGGAGCAGCACTGTCAGACCTGGGCGCCGACAGTCAATCTGGACAAGACCAGAGTTATGGTTTTCCAGAAAAAAAGCCAGGCCTCAGGGAAACAGGTACAAATTCACACTTAACAACACATTAACACCTAACAACGGGAGCAGGGACGAATTAGGCCAGTACCCACTATTGTTAAACATACAGAAAAGAATATTAAAGTATTGAATATTAGTATTGGCTTTAGTATTAGCCATACAGAACATTAAAGTGCCCCTTTTCCATTCAGCGGGTGCCTGAGCCGCTGTGTCCTATCTTCTGACAGTCACCGTTGTGAATGTCTGTAGAGCGTATCTTATTTTTAGTACTATATTTTTGTATTATATTCCCTATTAATCAAACTCTAAGAGTATGTATCGGCTTGTCCCCTCCTCCCGCCCCTCTCTGTGTACAGTAGAGCCTCCTGTCCAGCCAGCACATGTCCACAGACATTCACAACAGCGACATATCATAAAACGTTTGCACATATAGTTAAATTACTGTTGTTTTTCAGGAAGTTAAAAAAAACACTTGAATTACTTATCCAGTCTCTCGAAATAAAGTTATTTTTCAAGCAATCCAACAAACGTCGGGCAATGTGTTTTTTTTAATCCAACATTGACAGCCACATCTTAAATCTTGTCAGTCAGCTCTTTTTTCTCTATTTGAATTGTGGCTTACACATCGCACGACTTTAAAAGCTAGAAAGACAGGTTTCGATTCACATTAGCTGGCGAGCCTTGTTAACAAAAAAACTAATAATAATGTAACATGCCACTGTTTGTTCATGAACAAAGTTATACTGAGATTTCCTTAGATACACGATTAAAAAAAAATAAAAAAAATTTGAATCCCCGGCGGAACACATTCCATAAGAATCAGCACTTTTACAGTATATATCGCCTTTAAAGGTGGCTTCTCAAAACGCTTTACTGGATAAAAACAACAAAAACAGCAACAACAACAATATTGTATTTCATTGCACTTTGAAAACCAAGTAATAACTTAACTATACGTGCAAACGTTTCATATTGTAACGCTTACGGCCGACAGGCACTGTGTAAGAGCCGGCGTACCAGAGCGGGTGACGTCAGCGCCCTTCCCTGTGATAGCAGGACCACAGCTACTGGGCTGTGGAGAGATCTCTCTTTAGCTCACGGGGCTAGGTCGCTGCAGAGAGACACAGAAGTCCCGGGTTCGAGCCTCCAGTCGGGATGGGGCTGACCAGATGCGGCAAGGGCGCCCGCCTGAGCCCCCGTTGCATTACATTGGTGTCAGAAGCGGGGTGGGATAGCCCTTCGCCGGGGAAGGCGATATAAGCGGGGGAGAGTGTAACGCTTACGGCCGACAGGCACTGTGTAAGAGCCGGCGTACCAGAGCGGGTGACGTCACCGCCCTTCCCTGTGATAGAAGGACCACAGCTACTGGGCTGTGGAGAGATCTCTCTTTAGCTCACGGGGCTAGATCACTGCAGAGAGACGCGGAAGTCCCGGGTTCAAGCCTCCAGTCGGGATGGGGCCGACCAGATGCGGCAAGGGCGCCCGCCTGAGCCCCCGTTGCGTTACAATATGTTGCTGTTGTGAATGCCTGTGGAGTGTATCTTATTTGCCTTGCGTCCTGGTTATCTCGCTCGCCCTCCCCCCCTCTCTCCCTCAATTCAATTCAATTCAAGGTGTTTTATTAGCATGACAGATGGGTACAATCAGTGTTGGGTATTTACTTTGCTTTGAGATTCCACTTTTAAAGGTGATATAAAAAATTTTGACTAAAATAAATTGATATCTTTGTCTTCTAAGTATCTTAATAAACTTTCAGCATAGCTTTCTCCCCTTTTAAATTTATTTTCCTTAACTAGAATACTTTAGATTTTTTTTTTTGAACCGGGGAAAATCTATAGAATATAGATGTTTCTCTATAACAACAATAAAAAAACATTATTGTGAGGGTAGGAGTGGATCGCAGCAGGCATAATCGTCAAATTAGGAAAACAAAGAACTGGACAGGCGAGACGTTTATCCAGAGAGCGAGTGATCAGAAAAAGGAACAGCTGTTACACCCAGGTTTTACGCTCTCTCTCTGTTGAATGAATGAAAGCATTTTATTAAAAACGCGTTTGCATTTGTCTGGGTATTTACTTTGTAATCTGTGGTTTACATTTACTGTATTGTTCTGAGATGCCACTTTTAAAGGTGATATGTAAAATAAAGTTTTTTATTATTGTTATAGAGAAACATAATCAGATTTTCTCTGGTTCAGAAAAATACAATCAGTTTCTGCTTTGTGTAAGGATGGTGTCAAAAAGTAATCCAAGTGGTGAGAAAGCTGTGCTCCTCAAAGCACTTTACAGGATAAAAACAATAACAACAATGGTGGCTGGGCAAACGATTTTTTTTTATAGAAATACAAACTGAGATACTGTATAATGATGTGCAAGAACTGCAATTTTCCTCAGATAAGCGATTAAAAAAAAAATGTTTTGAATCCCCGGCGGAACACATTCCATAAGAATCAGCGCTTTTATACAGTATATCGCCTTTAAACACATATATTTAAACACGCGTTTACGATTTAAATCAAAACGCGATTCAAATCAATATAAATGTTTATTTTGTAACGCATAGGTGACTATTCATTGTTATTAAAAAGACTTAAATTCGATCATGTTGTGATATTTAGAAATATAAATTTTTTGGTGCGAGTGAGGTTTTATTTAATCTCTGACCAAGGGAAACGTTTCATTTTCTCAAAGAAATGTTTGTTAAAAAACAGAGTCATAGTTCCATGGGATTCGATCACAGACCATGTGACATGGAAGTCAGGAACCTAACCCAAAGCACCACCAACACAGTCACATGCTAAGGGCTGAAAAAGCACTACAGAAACATTATCGACAGACAATGTACAGATTTGATAAAGCTATAAAATAATGTAATTAGGCACAGAAGAAGTTTACACCACAGTACAATAATAAATGCTGACCATGACTTTACACTCAATTTAAACACAAGCTGTCTTTAGCCCTCTAAGCTGGTTAATACAGAAATGTAGAGAACCAGGCTCAGAACACACAGCTTCATTAGCAAATACATATGCAGGACAAGTGGAGAAGACGTTTTACAGTGGATGGATTTTTAGAAACATCCCATCAGTGACATCACTGAAGTCAACTCCTAGGTACTGTAACTGTCGTGTGGATAGTTTCACAAGAATCAGACAAAGGTTTAAGCATCGCTTGTTCTAGATAAAACTGCAAAAAAAAACAACAACCCATAATGTACTTCTTTGCGGCTCTGTTTGCCAAAATCATATATTCACAACGTGAAATTAGAAATTAATATTACGTAACCAAAATCCGCAATATGGAAACAGAACCTGTGTAATTGTTGACAGATGATGTACTCGTAACATTTTTACAAGACAAACTACAACATTTAAAAAATGACTTGTATGTACTTGATATCTCTAATCAATCCACTGCACTGCATTAAAACAAAACGAAAACTAAAACGCTTCTTATCAGTTGCTCAAAAGTAATTTGACCATATGAAATGCATAATATAAACCTAGAAACATATACGTGAGCAGTATTTATGTAGTATCAGTGTCAAGACATACCTCTCAAATACTGTAAATCAAGTTAAAAATATCTCAAGACCGATACTGGTCATAATGAAACCATGTTTCGTGTATGTTTTCTTTAAAGTACCGAGACCAGCCATATACTGTATGTTTATGTTCCAAAATTAATATTGTTTATGGCCTTCACACGCGTTGCAGTATGCTCCTATTCTTTTTATGCTCAGCTACTAAGATTTCCTTTCAGTGGTAAAATTCCATATGAATATTCAATACTACAACGGGCACAGTAAAGACGTTTACTGTAAATCTTTCTACGACAGACCAACGGACCACGACTGCCCCTGTCGGTCAACCAATCACGTACCGCGGTACTCCGCGTCATCTTGCGTCACGATGCGCGACGCCGTAGCCAATTACCTCCGGTACGTGTCTGTACCGCACACTTTGAATGGCTGCATCTGTAGCAGGTGTAAAAAGAGTTATAAGGACCACAAATTACAATGTAAATACATATAAGAAAGACAAGCAGTTAGAAGTGCTACCGAAGTTAGAAAATGAAGCAGATACAGACACTAAAAAACAGCCTTTCTAAAAAGAAAGGTTTTGAGGTTAGATTTCAATGCACTCAGGTTAAGTGACTCTAATATCACTGGGGATACAAATCCAGAGCCCTGGGGCCTAGCTAGAGAAGGCCCTGTCACACACAGAATGTAGATGTTCTTGAGGACAGCTAGAAGACCAGTCAGATGAATGAAGATTGCAAGGTGAGGAGTAGACAGATAATAAGCCAGACAGGTACTGAATGAGGATGAGGATGTTGAAGTTTACTCAAAACCTGATAGGAACTCAGTGCAAGGACTTGACGATAGGCATAATGCAACCCGATCAGGTTTCTGGCTCTCAAATTCTGAACATATTGGAGATTGCTTGGTGTGGATTTAATTACCCTAGTGAACAGGATGTGCAGTCATCAATTCTAGAAAAAGAAGCCCTTCTGGTTTCTCTAGTTCCCTTTAAATAAACTAAATCAGTATGACGTTCCACAATGCAGCTTTTTTTAATGCTACATGGCCGGTATTTACATATGATGTTTGTGATTTAAACGCATTAATACAAGCAGTTTTTGAGGATTTAAGTTAGGCTGAGCTATTGCAGGGTGCAAAGCATTATGAGTTATTTGCAGGCTAATAACAGCGTGTCTTAAGAGCTCTTGCAAAAAAAACCAACATATGTAAAATAACAGAATACAGATGTATATTAGAAATGAATGCAAAGTATATGGATATTCAAGGTATGGCTAGAATAAGAGATGCCAGGTTGCAGACACTGAAGGAGAAGGATGGAAAGGTTGAAAAAGAAGCAAGGGAGGATGTATGGACAAAAGATCTACTAGCGGTAGAGTTAAGAAAGTAAGAGGAGCTTTGAACAGTGAGGAAGAAATAAATGAACAACACAGAAGCTGAAATGTTGACCTGAAACTTCCTGTAGTAACAGTATAGTTGAAATGAAGAATGAAGAGGAGTTGAGACAGGGATATTACAATGGGATTTTCAGTTTCTCAAAGTAGGAGAAAAGGTTTCATCTAGAATAACTGAAAGTGTTATCTGCAGGCTGCAAAAAAATGGGAGGTACAGTAAAATTAGACAAAGATTGTTTGTGACCATGTGGTAGATGAAAAGGCACAGGTTAGAAGTAAGTTCTCATGGAGCATGTTAAGACTAGAGATGTAGGTAGGAAAAAGATAATTTGGGGAAAGTTGAGGAATACACTGATAACAAGGACACTTCCTTAGAGGGAAAGGCATACTTTTGACAAATGGACAGGAGATGTTACAGACTGCAGAGGAAGATGATAAAGTTAACAGACTGTATGTTTACATAGATACTGAAATGAGGATTGTATTTTAGATTTTGTGAAATTGCTAGCGTTCAACTGTGTGTAGGATGCACATAAATTGAAGGAATGGGCAAACATAGCTGATGCTGATCCAGAGCCAGCATCTGAAGATATTTATATTTAGAAGCAATTTGTTTACAGACTAGTTATGGATACTGATGTGCCAGAATGGAAAAGCTGTTTTGTTAAACCAGCACTATAAAATAATTTTTATAATCTATCTATATATATAATTCTAATCTCTTTATCCAGTACAGGGGACCTGAAGCCTATCCCAGCAAGCAACGGCCCAAGGCTGAATACACCCAGAATACACAGAATACTGTACATCACAGGGTAGACAAACAGATACACACACACTCACACCAGGGCCAGTATTTGAATAAGCCAATTAACCCTACCAGTATGTAGGTACCTGTAGAGTACTTGGAGAAAACCCACATGAACCCAGAGAGAACATGCAAACTCCACACATACTATACCCCAGAAAGTTTGACGTTACATTCAGAAATACAATCGAGAATAGTTTTGTGGTATTTGTTTTGATGACACTTTGCTAAAATTTATAAAAACCTAAAGGTGATTAAAATGTATCATCTTTCCACATGTCATGTCATTAGGAAGTACAATAAGATCTGGCTTTGTTTAACAATGGTTTAAAAAATAAATATAATTGGTGAGAAAGTAGTTCTCCTTACTGATAATGAAAGGACTTAAAAGTCAAAGGAAATGATTTACGTTGCTTAATTTGAAAACCTAAGTTATAAAGGTAGACGTGATCTGTGCCTTAAGCGTTCCAGGCTGCAGATGGCTCATTCTGTATTACAGAGCTCCACGCCTCCTCCCTCTCTCAGTGCTGCCGCTTCTCTGACACAGAGCAGTGGGCGGGGAGCTATTTTCCCAGCCTCTGATTGGGGGAAAAAAGACCTACTGATCTGCTTCATACCATAGGAAAATAGTAGAATATATTTTTTTTCTTTGTGTTTATGAAATTCAAGTGCTTTAAACGTTTGATTAAAAAGTAATTTACAGCGTAAGTTTCCAAGCTGTTCACGAGGAAGAAAAATCATCCGTTTTAATGCGCATAAAAAGTGTTTTTTAACTAAACCCGTTTTTAATAGCTTTTAAAAGTCATGTAATTCCTAAGTTATTCAATTCATTGTTTTTTTTCTTAATAAAAAATCAGTCGCCCATGGTGCCTCCAGTTAAATTGTAGAGATTCTTGTTTGAAGGTCTCGGTGTGTTTTGACTATGTTACATGTGGGAGTATGTGTAGTCACGTGTAAAAAGTATGCAGTGTTGTATATTTTTGGGAAGAATGGGGTTTGTTTAGTTTCATTATAGTTTTTTTTTCTTTTTAGTGGGATTTGATATATAGGGGTTGTGTTTGTGTACTGTATGCTGTTTATTGCTTCACATTATTATCGTTTATTATTTTTATTTTATGTGTTGTTATACTTAAAAAGCTGGTTGTTGTTTTTTTCTTCAAATGGGAATGTTGTTTTTCTCAACATATCTACAATCAACAATAATAAGATCTCCAGTTCACTTACTCCAGTGTTGGTAATTTACATTGAGATTAATTTGAAGAAAACAGCAACAACCCTATAACTAATTAAAATAACTATAAGAAGATAACATATTAATAAAATATACTAATATTTGTGAAGCAATTTTTATTATGGTTAAAAGTCAAAGTCTTTCTTTCTGTTTTCCTTTTCATTGTAACTCTGTGTGTCTCCCTGTATCCCACTGTCTCCCTTCCTGACACTTTCTTCTTCCTTCTGGACCCCAAATTTTGAAGCAGCAGTTATCTTCATCATCCTTCCCCATGGACACTCTGAGAAGATAATGACATGATATTGTATATTACTGCTGAGCTGGGTGTTGTAGTGAAGACTTAAACAGAAAGATGTGGATGAGCTGTGCAGATGTTCAGCTGTGCTCCTGTCTTTTTGTCTGCAGGATGTGGAGCTGTGAACTAACAGAGAGATGCTGTGAAGATCTGGCCTCTGCTCTTCAGTCTCAACACTCCAGTCTGAGAGAGCTGGATCTGGATCATAATAACCTGGGGGATTCAGGAGTGAAACTGTTGTCTGCAGCTCTGAGGGATCCCAACTGTAAATTAACAACACTGAGGTCAGTGAACACTGGTGATTTCTTAGTTTTTTATTGTTTTATTTAGGTATCCTGAGACACACAACATTCCGTTTTTCCCATGCATTAGAAAAGAAATACATAGGAAGTAAGGAACAAAAAAGAAGGGGGGCATCTAGAAAGACAAAAAACTGCTGTGCAATTTTATACAAGTTCTTGTTTGTGGCTTCTTTGTTAATATCTCATTACTGAGAGACTCGACATGCAATCTTTTCCATTTCGCCCATCTTTTTTACATGTGTATACAGTATGTTGTTGATTTATAATTCTGTGAGTAATATTCTTCATGAGATTTCATTCACAGAGTCCTTCTTCATTTGAACACAAGGTCTTTCCAGCTTTAACCAGTTTCTAGTGATTTATTTTATGGCTGCAGTTCTGACAGTTCTAAAAAAGTATCTTCCTTTCTCTGAAGGCAGTTCATCTGGTGTTTGACCAAGAAATAAAAGGACTCCTAATGTGGATTTTTTTATATTTCTTCAATACTTTTTCACCAATTTATTTTCATACCAAAAGGTGTTTATAATATGCCAGGTTTTACTTGCAATTCGTCCAACAATTTGTGATTCCAAATTTATAATATTTTGTTTGTAATTGGTGTTTCTTTCAATATTTAATATGAACTTTTTACTCATATTCTCTCCATGAATGGGGATTGCTGGATTTATGCAGATTTGAATGGTATTAGATTCTTCGATTGCTGTGGAAGTGCCAACCTCACATACACATTTGAAAGGATGTAGCTATGGAAATAAGTTAGGTATGCAAAATTTATCAATTTTTTAATCTCTTATTTTAGAGTCTCATTTATTTCTTCTCAGCTTTGAATTTCCCCAGTGTTTTCTCCTCTGTCTCTGTACTTTGATTTGCCTGTTTGACCACATCTTGGACTGATTCCTGTGCTTTGAACCCTGCATGTTAAAGACTCTCCTTCAGACTCTCCATTGTGCTTTAATCAGTTCCTCTCAGCTCAACCCCTGCCTTTTCGATTGCATCTCTAGTTTCACTTTTGCCTGCCTGCCCTGCTTGCTTCCAGCAGAACAAAGCAATGCATTCTGAAAATAAATTCTGCAATTTAAATACAGTAATCACATAGAAAATAAGTTGTATTCTGAAAAAAAGAAAGAAATAGTAATTTTGATGGGTTTATAGAAATAGTGTAGCGGAGCTAGTTCGGACGTGGTAACGTCATCACCCTCACTGCGCGTAGCAGGGACCTCAGCCACCTGGGCTGAGGGAGGTCTCCTTTAGCTCATGTGGCTGGTTCCCTGTTGCGTAACGCCGGAGACCCGGCTTTGTGCCCCAAGTGTTGCAGGACGAACTGGTGGGGTGGAGCGGCAGAGGGCACGAGCCCGTACGGAACTGCAATGGTCACAATAGCATGGGACCCTGACTTTAAACCACATAAAATAAATGTTTTAGTAATGGTCATTGAGATGCATAAGGAAGGTCTGGAACAAGACAGAAATCCTGGAAGTACCTTCATTCTTGCTGTCTTCATCCTTCTCAAGAATGAGACAGGCAGCAGTTTCCATCTATTGAAGTCTTGCTTGAGCTGATTTTCTAGCACCTTACATTTTAATGTGTTCTCTAGGTTTCTGGGTATTGAAAGTGCTTAACATCTTATCTTATCCCAATCCTATTGGAAATTACATTTGTTTTTGACCTCCAGGGATATAGATTCCCCACTAACATTGCTTCAGAATTAATCCCTATTCTGACAAGTGTGTAGTCTGTGATTACATCTGTGACAGGAAAAGTTGTTGAATTTCGGCTGTATATAATAACATCTCATTTTTATAAAGAGCCTGATTGTGTGTTCCTCCTGCTATATCACCTCCCTCTATATCCTTGTGTTGTATTATGCTCTGATAGAATAAATCAGTGGTGACAAGCATCTCCTCATCTTGTTCCCCTGTATGAATTTAAGCTCTCTGACAGAATACTATTAGCCTGTTCTTGTGTTTTTGGTTGTATATATAAAAAAAAACATTGTGAAAACCTTCAAGATTTAAATACAAAAGGTTGTAATACCCTGTCAAATGCTTTTTCTGGATCCACGTTTTTTTCATTTTGGTTTTTGTGTTTTAAGATACAATTTAGATACAATTTAGCCAAATAGTCAATTTCCACCTGGAATGATGTCCTCTCAAACAGTTTATAATAACTCTGCAATTACAAAATGTAATTATACGGTAGAAGTCTTAGATTTCATATACTATATGTCTTACTGTGTCCTCTCACCAGGTAGAAATATGCAGGATGAAAAAAAAAATTGTGGTTTTCAAAAGATCACATTTTCAAGTTTTAGCCTTGTCAGACAGCTGAAAATGCTTGTAGATGTTACCATATGTGTACTAGCTTGGATAAAACATCAAGACGAATTTGAAAATATAAGTAAAGTTACTTAATTTTTGTGAATACAGGACCTGGAATGATAATGGTCACATATCCAGAATTATTATTCAAAAATATGAAAAGCTATAATAGTTATTGCTATATTACTATATAACCATTGACCCAGTGGTTTAGCAGGCGTGTAACCTGTTTCTCAGTGCACATGACATCTATGGCTGTGATTATGCTAGTGAATTTGCCAGCAGCCATATAACCCTGCAAATCACAACTGGCAGCTCACTGAAGCTCAGCGGGTGTGAGCCTGACCAGTACCTGGATGGGAGACCTCCTGGAAAAAACTAAGGTTGCTGTTGGAAGTGGTGTTAGTGGGGCCAGTAGGGTGCGCTCACCCCACAATCCGTATGTATTCTAATGCCCCAGTATAGTGACGGGGAGACTATACTATAAACAGGCTCTATCCTTTGAATGAGATGTAAAACCAAGGTCTGTCTGTGGTCATTAAAATACCAGGGTGTTTCTCGAAAAGAGTAGGGTTATTACCCTGGCATCTTGGCCAAATTTCCCATTGGACTTTACCTATCATAGCCTCCTAATACTCCCCATCTATGAATTGGCTTCATCACCCTGTTCTCCTCCTCACTGAGAGCTGGTGTGTTGTGAGCGTATTGGTGCATCATCCAGATGGAGGTGTATATAGGTGGTGGTGAAGGGGATCCCCATTATCTGTAAAGAGCTTTAAGTGGAGTGTCCAGAAAAGTGATATAAGTGTAAGCAATTCTTATTTATTATTGTCTAATTTTATATGTTTTCATCAGCTTTTGATTTTAAGTTGCATTTTGGTGTGTGAGATCATTGTTATTATCGGTTTTTGATAACGGCATCTGTAGTAAAAATGCTGTACTACGGTGAAAGAAAACTTTTTCTCTGTTCCAGTCTCAAGGTTTGTTTTAGAAGATATTGGAGGTGACTTGTAAATTGTAAAAAATAACCTGATTAATTATGATTAAAATTAATTTATGTTTTAGTGTGCAGCAGATGCTGGAGCCTCAGTTGTGTCACATCCTGCTAGAAAGCTTTCCACATGATGTAGAATAACATGAAAAGTCTTCAACATTAGGGTTTACTGTTCTCCATAAGTCTAAGAGTCTATTAGATCGAATCCTCTTCAAATAATTATAGGTATTCCTGTAACATCACCTGCCAATAACTTTGCACATTAAGATGTGTCCTTCTTCATATACACTTACACCACGTACATATACTGTCTGTAGTGTAGTGTGCGTGTATACAGTATGTACACTTTCATCAGTGTTATGTCAGCATTTCCAATCTTTCCAAGGACATAATATATAGTCACAGTAATAGGTTTATTCCATGCTGACAAAAAGAAGAAAGAGAACACAACGTTTCGGCCATGGAGCCTTCTTCAGGTGTCAGAGAGACAGGGCAGTAGGCAAAGGTAATGTAGCGGGAGAACAAAGGCTGGGAGGGAGGAGGAGTGAGAGGCGGGAGCAGGGGACAAAAAGAGAGGCCAATCAAGAGGTGTGAAGTCAGAATAGATGTAGAGAGGTGTGAAATGAAACTTCCAATGAATGGAGAAAATTTAAAAGAACAGTAGTCTGTCGTTAAGAGAAGGGAGAAGGTGTGATCCTATCTGCAGAATCATTTTGGTTTCAGTAGTCTTTCTGATGTATGAGTTCGGAAAACCATCTTTGAGTACACAGACGGAGAGATTAGAGGGGTCGTGGCCATCAGAGGTGAAATGAGAAACAATGGGCTTGGAGAGATCTTTAATCTTCACAGCAAGCAGGCCATACAGTATTGAAAAAAAGAACAATCTGCCAACCAACTAAAACACACTCATATTCATTTTCAAGTTTTGGCTTCTTGTTCGCTTACATCGACTAGTGAGCAGGAAGGGCCAATTTTATATCACAATCCTCGCAAACTCTTGCTCTCGCCAGGGGTGAGACCAGCAGATTCTCGTCTTCCTTCACCAACATGGCAACCATGCAGTACTTGCACTTAGTTCATGATTTTGAACTGAAATTTGCAGAATTTTGCTATACTACTTTGATACCAAGAGTTAAAACCCTGTCTGAGAGCTCGGGACCTCTGAATGAGGTGTGGGCAGGTGGGGTCATGATTTTGATTAGGAGCAAGTGGGAATTAAATAGAATGAAAAGTTCCACTCAGTGCTCTATATTCAGACACATCTTTCTACAGTCTTCTTCATCCCACTGTGTCTCACCTTCCCCGTATCATTCCAAATAGTGTCCAATGAGAAGTGTATCCATGAGAGACACATCAATTTCCAGCTGTTATAGATCCTTAAGGATTTATATCGGGATCTAAGTAACAAAGAGTAATATTAGGACACTATTCACTAAGCTGTGTCTCCTGCATCTATTATCTTACATAATACCTGGCTCCATGTCCCAGGTAACCCCATAAAAACATACAGCAGAAGGGAGTAACAAAGAATGAAAAATTTTGTATATTATCCCTAACAGTGGCATATGCAAATGTTATTTCCCTTATTCAACAATTGAAGAAAAAGAAACAGGCATCCATCAGATAAAATACAAGTCTTGATGAAAAACTGGACAGTGTGAGCCCCATGTAGTCTGATTTTAATATGTCTTTCCACTAGGCGCCAAACTGTAATTGGGTACAAAACAATGAGGTTTAATTGTCATTCTTTAAAAGTCAATTTTCTAAAGTTGTAGCTCATGAAAATACCCAGATTTTTTTCCAGTGCTTTTCCAGTGCTACTCCAGTGTCTTCTACTGAAACTGGGGGAACAAAGACAGCACATTCTGCATGAAGGTTTTATAAAGCCAGGTCCAAGGGTCTCAAAACCTTTTCAAAATCTAAAATTATACAGATACTTTTGGGTAGTAATAGACACACAGTCATAGTTTTATAAGCAAATAGTAAAAGAGATGTTATCTTCTGGCAGCTCAGTTATAAATTTCTTAAAGATCAGTGTTTGCAATCCACTTTTTTTTTCTTTGTAGTCCACAATTTCTTACAATATGTGGCCTTTTTGAGAGGTTTGAGGTGCCTGAAATGTATGAACAATAAGTAGGCATAGCACACACCCTCATTTCATACACCACAGCTGTCACACACCTCTCTCACTTTTTCTGTAAACTTAGTAGCCTTGATTTGTATTTCCATCAGCACAATTGGTGATGTTACTGAACTGACAAGGTTTTCTTAGCCTTTCAAAATAAAAAATAAAATTAAAATAAAATTATGAAAATGTCCATTATTATTATCAGTGAGCTACTGTCAGTGACACTGACAAGCCAGACCTGTGCAGCATATACACAGAGTGGCATCAGTGTGAGGAGCCAGGGAGGATGTGTATTTGTTTTTTAAAAACGGAAAGTGTGTTGAGTCTCAGCACGAGTGGGATGTGATGAAGAGAGACTCGGGGTTGTTAATGTGAGAGGTCTGAGTGCGGGAGTGAGTCTCTGGAGACTGTGTGTGTGAGACTTAGTCTGGTGGCTTCAAGTGAGGATGTCAGAGGCTGGAGGTGACCTGGAAGTCGGAGCGCTGACTGGCCGTGAGGGGACCAGTGAGTGTCATGTGGGAGCAGGAGGCTCCAGATCAGGGAAAGAGCAGGAAGCTGCTTGTGGTGACTCGGAGCAGAGGGTGCCATCTCCCTGAAAGGGACCAGCCAGAGGGCATGTGAGAGGTGAGGCTCAGTGAGTCCAGAAATCTGCGACAGAAGGGCTTGCTCGGTGAGGGACCTACATTATGATCTCGGAGGACATCAGACAGAAAGGCCAGTGGAGTCAGTGAGCTGGAGACTCAGGGCCTGAGAGTCTGTGAGCCAGGGACCCAGAGGTCTCTGAGGATGTGTGCCCCATGTTTGGTGCCATGATGAGGGGCTGAGTACATCACCACTCTTGAAGGAGTGGGCTTGCAAAAAATGTGGAAACGTTCTCCAGCAGGCTGTGAGGAGTGTGTCTGGAGTGGTGGACACGCCTGTTTGTGGGGGTCACTACCACTGTGACATCACAGTATCATGGAGAAACGTGGTTAGTTTTCTAACTAACCTGGAATCTATATCAATGGTTGTTATGGTCCTTAGTTGGAGAGTTACTATTTTTCCCTAATTGTTTTCTCCTTTTTCTCTGGGTGCTGCCAATTAAGATACTGTATTAAGCAAATGAGGCACAAGCATTCAAAAGGGGGAATACTGAGAGACTTTGTTTTGGTATGGCCTCATTGTTAGGCACAACCACTTTTCCGGTTTTAGCCTGTCTAGTTGTTTTTTTAGTCAGTTAGTTTGTGGGGGGGGGGGGTCTTTTCTTTGTCTTTCCCCTCCCAATTGGAATACAAATGTGCACCTCTGCCTCCCTGTGTTTTTTGGTATAATACAGTTTATTTGTTTTCTCAAACATAATTGCTTCTCTCTCACACATTATAATAGTAATTTTAACAGAACTAATGTGCAGTACTCTATTGACAATGGAGTCCAACTGTATCAATATTAATGGTATTCAAGTGAAATGTACAGATGGATCCCAAGTCTAAAGATTTCCCCTGTGGCAGACAAAGTCTTAGGCAGAATTCTGGTTCATACAGACTTGCTCTCTCTTTTCTGACTCGTACAAAGTGGATGCAGTCACTTCCTCGAGTCGACTTTGGAGAGTCAATTCCTCTGGCAAATTATGATTGAGATTGTTTATTGCTTCACATTTTGATTATGTGTTGTTATAGTTATAACCTTGCTTGTTTTTGTTTAAATTGTTTATTTTCTTCAAAAGAGAATGTTGTTTTCCTCAACACATCTACAAATAACAATTAAAATCTCCAGTTCTCTTTCTCTAGTGTTGTTAATTTACATTTTGTATGAATTCAACCATGTGAAGAATAACAACCAAAGCTATAACTTTAACAAGACACCATAAAATGTGAAGCAATTTCTATTATGGTTAAAAGTCAAAGTCTCTCTCATTCTATTTCCCTATTCCAACCATTGTAGCTCTGTGTGTCTCCGTTTCCCAATGTCTCCCTTCCTGACAGTTTTTTCTCATCTTTCTTCTTCCTTCTGGAACCCAAAATTTGAAGCAGGTTATCTTCATCATCCTCATCCATGGACACTATGAGATGGATAATGACATGATGTTGTATATTACTGCTGAGCTGGGTGTTGGAGTGAAGACTTGGAAAGAAGGATCTGGATGAGCTGTACAGAAGTTCAGCTGTGCTCCTGTATTTTTGTCTGCAGGATGTGGAGTTGTGAACTAACAGAGAGATGTTGTGAAGATTTGGTCTCTGCTCTTCAGTCTCAACACTCCAGTCTGAGAGAGCTGGATCTGAGTTGCAATAAACTGGGAGGTTCAGGAGTGAAACTGCTGTCTGCAGCTCAGAGGGATCCCAGCTGTAAATTAACAAAACTAGAGTAAGTGAACACTGGTGATTTATTTTTATTGTTTTATTTAGATATGTTAAGACTCACAGCATTCCATTTTTTACATACATCAAAATGTAACACCTAGAAAATACAAAACAAAAAAGAAGGGTGACATATAAAAGTATTTTTTGTCTAATTTTATACACGTTCTTGTCTTTGGGCTCTTTGTAAACATATGATTACTGAGAGGCTCAAAACACAACCTTTCCCATTTTTTAAAATATATACTGTATATGTTGTAGATTTTTAATTCTGTAGGTAATTTTCTTCTTGAAAGTTATTCTAGATTTGAACACTAGGTCTGTCCAGCTTTAACCAGTTTCTAGTGATTCTCTCCAGGAAGGTGAATTAGTGGATTTATGCAGATTTGAATGTTTTTAGATTCTTCAGTTGATATGGGAGTGCCAGCCTCCCTTTCCATTTGAATCTTACCCTTATCTCTTATATTCCTCCCTTTTTTCTAATATTTCATATACATCTGAAAGGAAGTAGCTATGGAAGTGAATTAGATTTGCAATATTTATCAATTTGTTTATCTCAAGGTTCTTCCAGATGCTATTATCATATTTTAATTTGCATGCAGTATGATGTGCCACGCCCACCATGTTTTGACGCAGCATACTCTGTGCTTTTTAATGGCTGGATCTGTATATTAAAGTGGAACTTTGATGCTTTTTTTAGATTTTGGGATTATAATGAATCTGCAATGATGAGTGCATTTCAAATCATAAGGAAACTACCAAGTACAAGATACCGTATCATAACAATCTCCAATTTATATCACAAAACAGATGAAGTGTCAATGTATGTATATTGCCATATTGCCATCATTGTCTGTGATTCAGAATGAGGCATGCTTTAGACCAAGTAAATTTTGCTACTATGTTAATTCTAAATATTTTAATGAGACTGACACATACAAGACAACATGTTTTAGATTCTTTTAAGTATTGCAAAAAAGGAAACCTGCCAATCAACTAAAACACACTCATTTATTTTAATTTAATTTCTTGTCCACTTGCAGCAACTAGTGAGCAGGAAGGGCTGGGTTTATGGTGCAATTTGCACAAAATCTTGCTCTCGCCATTGGTGAGACCAGCTGATTCTCGTCTGCCTTCGACAACATGGCAACCATGCAGTACTTCCACAGAGTTCATGATTGTGTACTTAATTTGAAATTAGAAATTTTGAGATTTTGAGTTTATTTTGTTACGGATATTTAAAACCAAGTCTAAGAATTTAGGACTGCAGTTCCCCTTTTAGATCCTAGTGAGGTCTGGACCAATATTGCAGGTGGGATCATGATTTTGATTGGGAGCAAGTGGGATTTAGTTCCACACAGGGCTACACACTCAGACACATCTTTCTAAAGTCCTCCGCATCTCAGCGGGTCTTACCTTCCCCAATAATAAAACTGTGATGAGAAATATAAGATACTCGTTCTTGTAAGAAAAGCTTCCCCTCTCATTTCCTTGTCTGACATGTTTAATCCTGCTCCTCACTCTATTGCTCATATTTTACTTTGTCCCTTTCTTTCTCTTGTCTATTGTCCATCTGGCTCAATCATTCTCTTCACAACAGTATCTGCCAAACATAACAACAAACAAACACAATCTGCCAGGTGTTTGTCAATTAATTTCTATATAATGTTTTTTTTAATTTTGTTTGATTATTCCACAGTGTTTGCTAATCCAACTAATTTGGTACAGTATGTAGTTCTCTAGTTTAGTTTTTATAATTTGACCTTCCATGTAATAAAAGTCAGACTTTATTGGTCTATAATTGCTTGGTTCAGTTTTGTTATCCATCACGTGGATTGGCACTACATTTCCATTTCTCCAGTCCCTGGCTTTAGTGTCTGTTGGAATAATTGTGACAATGGCTTCTGAATACATGTAATCTGACATAATATAACATGATTTAAGCATTAATATTATTAGCCATAAACACTGTCATGCACAAATCTCCAGTCACACACAACTAGACTCCAAAATAGCTCTTCCCCAGAGTTGTCAAGTTGGTGACGCCCCCACTCCCTCCCACCATACTATGATCTCTCCTAAAGCCCATAAAACTGTACCGGTCATAATAATATTTAATATTTATTAATTAACCATACTATTTTTAACCATACTATTTTTGCACTGTTCCAAGAATTACCTTGCACTGTTTTTGTCCTGTTATATTTTCTCTGTTTGCGGAATTTTGCACAGTTTTGATTACTTGATTACATGTTATTTATGTTATGTTATTACATGATACAGTTATTGCTATTGTGTTACTGTCTATTGTCTTATCTTCTGTCCTATTTATATAATGCACCTTAGTGACTAATGAGAAACACTTTTCATTATACTCTGCACCTGTGTAAGTTTAATGACAATAAAGTTTAATTGAATTGAATCTTTAAATAAATAACAATAATAATAAAACAATGACAATTTGCAAGAGTTCAATTTTTAGATCCCTTCATTGTGTTTTTTTGTTCTTACAGAACATGGGGATGTACAAGCTAAACATTGAAGAAGATTCCTTAATGGAGCAAGGTGGCAGAATTCCTTGTCTTTAAAGAGACAGAACAAACTCCCCCAGATGTTCATCAAACACCACAGACTGCAGACCTGCTGATCAAACCCCTCTGAGCAGACTGTGTGAAGGGCTGTGTTTCCATTGTGCTCTAGTATATGTGGAAGGTAGAGACAGGTCTCTCTCCTGCTCTGGGTCTGGACAGTGTGTAATTGGATGAGTATGAGTTTGTTTCTAATCTCTAGAATTAAAAAAGATTGTCTCTTAAATATATAATTAGTTCTGTTGGTTTGCCATGCACATTTTGTCTTAATAAAATTGTATATTGCGTACATGCAAGTCTTAATTTTGTGTAGTTAATTCCTAGGAAGACGGCATGCTAGCACACTGGTTAGTATTGCTGCCCAACAGCACTGGGACCCTGGATTCAGTTCTGGGATGCTACTGTATCTGCATGAGGTTTTTATATTCTCTTCATGTTTACATGTGTTTCCACCAGGTACTCCAGCTTCCTCCCACAATCATGTTGGTAGATTAATGGGCTTCTGGGAAAATTAAATCTGGTGTGAGTGTGTGTCCTGTGATGGACTGGAGTCCCGTCCCGATTGTACCTGTCTTGTGCCCATGGATTGCTGGGATAGGCTCTGCTCCCTCATACAATTTCAGTAATAAGTCTCTTTCTTTATGTAGAGTGGATGAATGTGTATGAACAGTTTGTCTATATGAAGGCATCACTGCAAGGATGTGGATTTGGACTGACTGTGTATACTGACTGCGTAAACCGGGTTCACTCTGGATTCAGCTGGTACTAATGGGGTTGAACATGTATTTTCAGTTTTTCCAGTAGAAAGGTACTGCTGGTTCTTCTGTATGTCCATGTTGCACCTGAACCAGACATAGCGCAGAAAAGGAATGCACAAACACTTGCAAAAGCTTAAATATATAAAACAATCACAGATAGCTGTGTGTTACAAAAGAACATGTGAACATGCATATTTTAATCATAAATTAATCAAAACGTGTTAAACATAAATATATTTTAGATTTTGTGTAGTACAGTAGCTAGCATTGAACTGTGTGTTAGATGCAGATGATCCACGGAGCCAGCATCTTAAGATGTTCATATTTAGAGGCAATTTGCTTAAATAACAAACTAGCCTGTGGATACTGATGTGCCAGAGAGGTGGAAAAGCTATTTCCCTATGCCATCACTTTAAAATGTATCCTCAGTAACTGCTGCTATCTCATAGTGGGTTTCTAACACTGTGTATAGTTACACAGTGCCTTTAGTTCCATCCATTTTCTGATCTCTTTATCCAGTACAGGGGAGCTGGAGCCTATCCCAGCAATAACAGGCGCAAGGCAGGATACACCCTGGACATAACACCAGTCCATCACAGGGCAGACACACAACACAAACACACACATTCACACCAGGGCCAATTTATCCAGGAGCCTATTAACCTGCCAGTATGTTTGGACTACGAGAGGAAATCAGATCACCTGAGGAAACCCATGATAATTTAATTTTGAAAGCCACTGAGACTTCTGGTGCTCCTGTTGTATTTCTGAAAAAAGATACAAAAAGCATGCTAACCAGTGTCCAACCCTATTCTTTAGGTAATACTAGGTAATTCTTTAGGTAATAATTAGAAAAATATTTAAAATTATATTTTACCCTATTATATTTTATCCTCATTTTTCTTTATTTTTAAATTTTGTATTTTACTTATTTTCTGGTAGTCAGATTTAATGTATATTTGAACAAAGTCTTGTAAATTAATATTTTTTTCAAGATGTGGAAAAGGGGCAGCAATTTATTACATTGAAATTGTTCATATTAATTATTGATTACTAATAGTTCATGCTAACACCTGACGTTCTTATTTAGATGTATATGAAATATTGAACTAAATGTGACATAACATTCAGAAATACAATCGAGAATCGCTTGTGGTATTTGTATAAATGAAACTGTTCTAAAATGTATTAAAATCGATTTAAATGTATAATTTTGCCATGTGTAATGTCACGAGGAAGTACAAAAAGCACCTTCTTTGTTTAACGATGGTTTCAAAAATAAAACTAAATGGTGAGAAAGCTATTTTAATGCCAATTAAAATTTTGAAGTTAAAAGAAATGATTTAAGTTGCTTGATTAATTTTAGGCAGATGCACTCGGTGCTGTAAGCACTCCAGGCTGCAGACGGCTCATTTTGTCTTGCTGAGCTCCATACAGTACCTCCTCCCTCTCTCTGTGCCACCTCTTTTCTGAAGGAGCTCAGTGGGCTGGGCGCTATTTTCTCCGCGACCTGCTGATCTGCTTCACACCACAGGAAGACAGGAGAAAGTGATTTTCCCGTACGTGTTATGTTAACAAAAATAAAGTGTTTAAAACATTTAAAAATTAAACAAAAACTTACAGCATACACAAAGATTCTAAGCTGATTACGAAGAAGTGTTTTTTTAACTATCTAAACCAGGGGTGGGCAAACTTTTTTGGCCCAAGGGCCACATAAAATTTTGAAACTGTATAGCGGGCCACTTCACACTGCTGTTACAGAGAGAAAAAAATATTTTAAATATAAAAAAAATAAAAACTGAATAAAACTTGACATTCAACACACAAGCCAAGTCTTCTCTTATTTTTTATTTTGATAAACTTATTTTCTCAAATTTGTTCTTGCTCTCTGGACAAAGAATATCTATGTTTTCTATCATACACTCTTTCAAAAGCTCCCCTTCAGAGAGCAGCTTGCTTTATTTAGCAGTTTTATATGCACGTTCTTCATTCACTGTCAACTTTCTGCTTCTTCAATCCACTCATTTTTTCGCAGGTTCCTCACAGTACGATGGACCCACTCTAACTGGTGAATTAAATTGGTAAAGCAGGGGTTCCCAGACGTTTTGGGTCAATGCCTCCCTTGACCTGTCATATTTTCAACATGCCTCCCCTGTGTCAAAAATAAGTTCTATGGCAGTGCAATACTTTACAAAATATTCTACATTTGAAAAGGAAATGATGGGTCAAAATAAAAACATAGTTGATCTAATTTTTATTAGTTTTAATCATTTTCAAAACCAATAGACATGATCAAAATAATAAAAATACTTGGCAACACATTTTATTGAAATTATTTGAATGTGCAAGCAATTTGAAAAAATAAAAAATAGTCAACATCTTGGTAAAATGCAAATAAAATGACTAAATAAAAATGTAAACATCTAACATCAATGTTTTTTTAAAAAGGTGGAGAAATGCAATGTATTTTTGTTTGTGCCTCTTAATGGCTAAGTGGGCTTGTTTAATAAATTATGTTAACATAATTCACCAAAGAATTGGTAGCATACTGGGTAGCATTTTTGGAATGGCAACGTGTATCTCCTTCTCAACATTGACTCTTGATCTGAACTTGGATTTGATAACCGCAAGTGCTGAAAACCCAGCTTCACAAAGACAGGATATTGCAAAGGGAAGCAGAATTCAAAGAGCTCTGTTGCTTATTCCTTGGTACTTTAATAGTATGAGATTTTTTGCATTGTGCTACTTGGTACGCTACTTTGTATGATGATAAAGGAACTTTCCTGGGGACTGTAGTTTGGTTAGAAAAAGCAGCTTTTTGTTCAGTCATTAAACTTGCACGAAAAATACTCATGACTGTGAACAGTTTCCAATTGATGCTTCAATTTATTGGGGAGCATGTTCTCAACAGCCAACACTTTAAGGCAGACAACACACTGAGGACATTCTTTAGTGTCCACAATTGTGCATGTGAAACCGAAATTCATACTTTCTGTACTTGCATTTCTGTTTCTCTTTAGAACAAGGCTTCATGTTCTTCACGTTTTTTACTCACAATTTAAAAACCTCTCAATTGTGATCATGTAACAAAAAAATCACTAAATGTCCACTCATAGAAACATGAAACACTTGTGGCCAGTGTCATGTGACACAATCTAGCTAGATAGTGCGACTCGCACATTCTGTGTGCACAAGCAGCGGATTTTGCTCGTAATAAAATTTTTGTCTGGCGATACCAGAGATGCCCCTGACCAACAATGGCGTCTCCCCTAGGTGGCGCAATGCACAATTTGGAATCAGTGTGGTAAAACGTTTGTGCGCCATCTAACGGCATGAATAATGAAATGTAAGAAAAAACAGCACCAAACAAAATGGAATATGGCGAATATTGACTAATTTATTTTTGACCTCAAGGGCCTGTTAAAACTGGCTGGCTGGCAGATCTGGCCTGCGGGCAGTAGTTTGCCCACAGGTGATCTAAACTGTTTTTTTTATAGCTCTTAAAGTCAAACAAAAAGTTTCTCAAATTAAACACAGAGTTTGTGTTATTCTGCTTTATATGGTCAGGTATTTTGCATACATGCAGTAGCTTTTGAATAGTACTTCTTGCGTTATGAACTCGCTACACCTGGGATCTGCTTTATTCAAACTAAGGTTTCCAAAAATGCAACAAGGTACCAGACCAAATCCCGACCTTTAAAATGCCATTGGTTTGAAGCCTCTCATTGTTTGCAAGGTTATTGACATCTGAAGCATCTTGTCTCATAAATAGGTGTTTTAATAAGAAAGCAAAGGTTATCAAAACTGGAGAAAACAAATGACCCTGAAAAAAATACAAGAAGTTTGAAATTATTCTTTATTATTAATAATAAATTAATATTGTTAATAATGATCAGATACATTATTATAGTTCAGTTTCAGTGTTTTTTTTATACCACTTTGTTATTCTCGAATATAATTTTAATATATAAAGTACAGTTTCATTGTAATACTTGTTGTTAAGGCTTGTATTAAATTGCGCCACTGGAAGAATAAAGTGTTTTGAATTAACCGAACTAAACCAGTTTAACTGTTTTTTTCTCCCACTGTTGACAGTATTCACCTTTGCTCATTCATGTTTCTATTGATATAATTTAACATTGAATACTTTGTGATATAAAACAGTAAAAAGTCAGTTTAGCGTACATAATATTTAGGATTTTATTTTTTTAAAAGGAGTTTGTTTGTTAAAAGAAAAACTTGTACCATAAGCAAGAATAAAACACAGACCTCTGGGGGAAGAGGAGCTCTCCAAACCCATCTAACACACCACTCGGAAAAACAGCTGAAACAGACAGGTCAGAATGTTTCCAAAGTAATCACAAGTCAATGAGTTGATGCAGATGTTTACAAAGAAAGTGGAATACGGTAATACCACCAACTATATAAATATATTGCATTTAGATCCTTAAATTAATATTGTTTTAATGTCTTTAGTTATGCGATTTCATATTATATTAACCAGACTCTAAAAAGTCCATGTTGAAATAACGACAGCAAGTATTCATAGAACAGGTTAAAACATTATAGCTTTTTATAAAATATATAAACTTAATATACTGTAGTATATTGTCAGAACCTTTCCAAAATAACCACAGTAAGTGACCGAATTAAAGAGCTTGATGCATAAAATGTTGATGAAGAAAATGCAATACTGTTGTAAAATTCTTTAATTTAAGCTACCGCTATCAGTCAAATACAGTATACAGATGCAGCCATTCAAAGTGCGCGGCACAAACACGTACCGCGGGCATTTGGCTATGTCATCGCACGTCCAAACGCATCATACCGCGGTACGTGATTGGTTGACCGACAGGGGCATTCGTGGTGTGTTGGTCAGTCATAGAAAGATTTAAATGTCTTTACTGTGCCCGTTTTAGTATTGAATATTCATATGGAATTTTACCACTGAAGGGAAATCTTAGTAGCTGAGCATAAAAAGAATAGGAGCATAACGCGTGTGAAGCCCATAAACAATATTAATTTTGGAACATAAACATACAGTATATGGCTTGTCTCGGTACTTTAAAGAAAACATACACACCAGTATTCCATTTCTCCCTAAACATTTTAAGCATCGAAGTCTTTAACTAACATGTGAAATAACGTGTATAAAAAGTGGTAGTTTTAAGCTTTTCTGCGAATATGCTCGATACCGGAGTAAACAAGCATACTTTTAGAATTTGATTAATAGCGAATATGGAATCGCGTATCTAAAGAAATTAATAACGATATAATTATATTCATATACTGCAACACAATAGTATATGCTGTACAATGTCTATTGATACTGTATGTGTAGGGCTGTTTCACCATGCGTCATGTGAGTGCTGTGGTGGTCTAAGTGTTAGACCTGTAAGCAACAGGTCAGCTGTTCAAAACCAGCTGGTGCCATGACTTTTCTTTTAACAAACATTTCTTTGAAAAATAAAATAGCAATAATATGGACAATTAATTGACTTTTTATATTTCTAAATATCACAACGTTCGAATCGGAGTCATTTTTTAATAACAATGAATAGTCACCTTCTTTCCTTCTGACAACGGTTCCTGCTTCTGCTTCCTGCTTCTATCGTGACTGGGGTAAAGTTAGCTTGAAGTTCGAAAATGATTTTGGCACGCCTGTAGCGTTTTCACGAAACCTCTTAGAGTTACAAAAACACTTGATTTGTGTATAAAATACATTGTGAATGCTTTCTGAGCCTTTACTTTTTCGTTTTTATGACATTTTTTTGACCAAGCATGAATATTCTTTTGTCCATATCTTCGCAATGGAAGCACAGAACGCCTTCAAACCAAATGCATTTTAAAGACCACGACTTGTGGAAATTTCCACAGCCTCTACATCAAACTATCACTGGGCTAATTATCTTTTTTTAAACCTCCGGTTTTTCATCGATGCGTAATTACGCACTAACTGGAACCCGGTGGACCTCTGTGTCATGTTCACAACGCGAGAAATACTGTTCAGTACAGCTTCATGCGAAAAACCCATATATGACCATAGGAAGTAGAACAGCGCAGTCTCCAATTACCCAGACTGTAAGCACGGGAATAAAGCTTTGTTTGATTTCTGAAACCCTTCCTTTACGTCCTGTTTTCATTCAGGTAAGGGTCAACTATATTCACAATACTAATCACAGCAGGAAGATTAACATATTCTTTACTCAGCAGCTTATTAAAAACAGCTCCCATGATGTGCAAACTAATTTTGTACACAGAACACTGACACAGCTTTGTGTTCTGAATCTCTTTTTCTCATGCTTTTATTTAATGTGGCACAATGCACTGGGATAGGGGTTTTCTGTTCACAAACCAATAGCATTTAAACCACAGCACCCACAATGCTGCAGGTAAGTGTTTTGCACACTAAGCAGGTCCTCTGACGTTTCCCAGCTTTCTTTTGGGTTGTGGAGCCTTTTTTTATGATTTTTTGAAGATAACACTACAGCTAATACACTGGGATAGGTGGGTCTTCTTCATGGCTCAATAGCATTTCAAGTACAACAGCCACACTGCTGAAACCAAGTGTTTTACACATCAGACACCCCCCCCCCCCCCCCAACCTTATACAACCTTGCTGTGGCTGTGGCCCCTTTCTTTATTTTTTTATGATTTTTTCAATATGGCACCATTAGACAGGCGATACATGGGGATGGGGGGGGGTCAATAGCGAGTCAATATTCACGAGTCAATAGCTCTTCAAGCACAACAGCCACAGTGCTGCAACCAGGTGTTTTACACACCAGACAGCTCCCTTAACCTTTTAAAACCTTGCTTTGAGTTGTGGAACATTTCTTTATTTTTTATGATTTTTTGACTGTAATCAAGTGTTGTGCTCACTAGGCAGGCCTCCTGACCTTTCACAGTCTTGCTTTGTTGTGTGAAATTTTAATTCTCTTTTTAGGATGGCAACTTCCACCAAGATGGGTGGGGGTGGGGGGGTGCTTTTCAATAGCTTTTTCATCTATACACACAAACGGATGTAACCAAGACACTCTGAATAATACAACAGAAATGCCGACAGTGGAGCACGGAAGTGTACGGAGGCTTATTATTATAAAATATCTCATTTATACGAGATAGCATTGCGTTTATACGAGAAAAGAATCTCGTATATACGAGACATGTATTGCGTTTACACACAATAGTTAACTTGTGAACAATGTTGCCTACTGTATTAATACTGTAGCACTACAGGGTTCACGTGGGTGCCCTTGCCACTCCCGCATCAGGTCGGCCCCCAACCGTCAGGGACTTGGACCCAGGCCTCCAGCGTCACTCAACAGGGACCCAGTCTCTTGAGCCAAAGGGAAATCTCCCCTCAGCCCTACGGCTGCAGGTCCTGCTATTCACAGGGGAGGGCGGTGACGTCACCACTCTGGTAAGCCAGCTCAGCTCTCGCAAGCAATGGAGACTGCATGCGCTACAATACTGAATACAGCATTGTACTGTATATTGTAACGAGACGGGGTCAGCAAGGATGGAGACAGGAACTCGGGCTCTTTTAAAACCACAGCGCTTTATAGTTGGACGTGCGTCCGGCTCAGCACCAGCAACAGAGAAAGTGAGAAAAGAGAGAAACGGTACAACACACTGGGGTCATTTCATGTACAGTATAGAGTGGTAAGTGGGTAAAGATATAAAAGTGACTGCAAAACTGGGATAACTATTTACAGGGACCCCGGCAACCTATCCAGGGTGTACACCCGTTCAGATTGGTCAGCGGCACTGGCCAGTGGCTCCCCTAGTCCCCGCCCTGACCACTACTACTACTCCCGTCCTGCCCCTCGCCGCGCACCCCAGCCGGGCGCTCTTCGGCCGCAACGCCAGGCGAGGACGCCACACTATGAAATAATATTGTCCCCTGCAAAGTACTGTAGCATTGACTTAAACATAAGCAAAACATGTGCACACACAAAAAAAACAATTTAAAGGAACACGTGTTCTGTCTTTTGTATACATGAAGTACAACGCCGTGTCAGTAAATACGGAAGCGCATTGCTGCCACCAAGGGTAAAACAATCGCCCCTTATTTCGTAATTACGAGATAGCAATGATTACTTCAGTGTATACACAACCTGTTGTGTTGTGCACTGAACGCGTGTAGAAGCTACCGTGAGCTCGGTTGGCACTTTTGGTTTAATGATCATGTCAATGTCCGGCGCTGCAGAATTTCTCGTACGAGAAAATTCCTTACCAATGATTTTGTATTCCTTAGTGGCAGCAATGCACTTCCGTAAGAAAGCATTCCCAGGCTAAACGCGTATCGTTTTCGCCGTTTCTGCGAGAAGAGACGTCACGGCTTTCCAAACTTTCAGTATGTTCTTCTTGATGTGAAGCTGCAGAAACATGTCCTGTACATAGGTTGTACATTGCCTCCTCTTTAAACATTGAACGCAATACGCACTTGATAGTAAGACTTATGCCAAGTGTTATCGCTGGAAACAGTAAACGGAACGCCAGCCGTGTGCAAGCTGTAATACGGGTTGTGTGCCGTCCTGGAATTCTTTTTCTTTTTCAAAAAGTTTTTGTTTGGCATTACCCTGTCTCTGTACACATGCACATCCGTGCAAACGGACACAGAAATATTGTTTCTTCTCCCATCAAAATGCACTTTTCCTACATTTTGCAGTGTAAATCCAAATTCAAATCATTTGATGTCAGCATACTGTAGTCTAAAAGCTTTTAATAATTATTATAATTGCTTACACTTATACTGTTCTGTATAATTATTAGTTCTTAGTAAAAGGCTGCACAGGGATTTCTGTATTATTAGTCAACAGAGGGCAGCACTGAAAACTGAATTGAGAGTCAGTTTCAGCTGGCAAACGTTGCTGCTCTTCTTCCTGATGTGACTCTTGTCTCAGTGTAATTGCCATATTACTGACACTAGAGGGCAGCACTGAACACTGAATTGAGTCTCAAAAAAAAAACACTGTTCTGCTCCTCTTACTGTGACACTTGTCTCAGTGTGTGAGAACAGTGCTGCTCTTTCATTTCACCCTACCTGTCCAACAGATTGTTTCATCCTATCAATACAGCCTCTCCTAAGAATCCAGTCTGCCTGATATTGAGATACCTCACCTGTGAACCTGTCTGAGATGCTTTGCTGCCTCACACTTCTTCTTTGTACTTCGGGATGTTCACCAGTTTCAATCTGTTTCATCAGTTTCTGCATATGATGCACTGAAAGTATTGATGTAAGACCAGCATTTGAATCTGCAGCTCATAACAAAAAAAACTTGCAGTACAATAATTATACTTTAAGATTACAGTTGAGAGGGTACTTTGAAACCAACCCTCAATAAGAGTGATATGCTGCCAAGGTCTGGCAAGATATTATCTCTGAGTCAACATATGTGTTTCTTGTAAGTAGAAAAGTGTTGGACAATACGGGGCTGTGCAGCGATACAACCCTTCTCTGAGTTCACCAGCCCCGTTTCTGAGCTGTAAAACAGACCAGTTCCACTGGGTCCACTCTGCTCCACTCTGATCCCTTCACACTCACAGGGACAGCCTTAATGTGGGAGGAGTCTGCAGAGGATTTCTGGGCTCTCAATGTGCTTCAGACATTCAGAGCTCAACTCAGTAATGGTTTTCTTTACTGTTTTTTATTAACAGAATCACTCTGAGCACAATCTAACCTGGTTCATAATCACTGCAGGCATTGTTTCACAACAAGAATAACATACTGTACGTTTGGAAAGCCATGTCATTTCTACTTGTCACAGAAATGGCAACAAACATGCGTTAGAGTGCTGCCCTCTGTTGACTAATAATACAGTAATCCCTGTGCATCCTTTTACAAAAAATAATCATTATACAGAACAGTCTTGTATGCAAAACTCTTAATACAATGATTCAAATGACTCAAACCAGGAGCAACAATTCTATAATTCTATAAATGGAAGTAAGGAATTCAGTCAACACTGTAGATTTTAAAGATTCAAGCAAAAAAAAAGGAAAATAGTCACTTTTAAATTGGCTCCTCAGACAGAATAATTTGCTCTAACGTGCAGTTTACTGTACATCAGTCACATTTTTTGTACACATCTATCACAGAACCTCCTTGAAGACAGAAATTTGTATATAGTAACACAAGTCAAAATAAACATACAAATCCAATCAATCCACATTTCTCAGGCATACTGTATCTGTGCTGTTGACCTCAACCTCACAAGCAAGTCTGACTTCATTCTCCAATCCATGACCCCATCCATGAACATCTTGACATCATGGAACATCTGGTTCCATGATGTCAAGGGCTGCTGGCAGCTAGTAGCTTTTATATTCCTCTGGCTTGATGACCAATATTTCAGCCCAGCAGTTATGTCACATAGAGTACATGGTGGTCTGAAATGAGCCACATGTGTCACTGGACGCTGTGCACGGCTGGCAAATAGCATTTGAGTTTGGTTTTAAGTGTGGGCCAGAGTCCTTTAGGAACCTGACTAGTTTGCATTTAGTAGTTAACAATGATGTCAACTGTATCTAAGGCCTTGGGTTTTGCAATTCAGTTTGGTTCATTGTATTAAGAGTGTGTTCATAGGAAGACTGTTGTGTGTAATTAGTCAAATCATTTGTAAAAACTGAAATAAGGCCACCTGGCCTTTTGTTTTGGCTTCAGTAATAGGGTAATTTCTCTAAAATGAAAATGACATATCTGTGTAATCCAGTTCGGAGGGGGTTGAAAAGGTTATTTGCATATAGGTGGTTATTTAACAGAAGTGTAACAGCACATTCTAGTATTTTTGCAAGAAAGGGTAAATTGGAAATGGGGTGAAAATTATTTAGATTGTCCAGAGCCATGTTAGGCTTTTTAGCTACAGAGGTAATAGCAGCAGTTTTGAGGACCATTGGTGCAACACCAGTGCTCAAGGATTCATTTATTATATTGAGTACAACGGGGCAAAGAAAAGTGAAACAGGACTGAAATAAAGTGGTGGGGATTGGATCTAATATACAGGTGGTGGATTTCATATAGTACGTGAAGCTAGTTTTCTGATGGATGCAGAGTCAAGAAGAGAGAAGGGAACCAGTAAAGTTGGGCAAGCAGGGAGGAGGTGTGGAAGTGACATGCGCTCTGGTGAGAATGTGATGCCGGAAATTGTCGATCTTGGAGCTAAAGAAATCTAAGAATGTGTTGCAAAGTAGCAATGAGGCAGGTGATGTGGTGGGGCAGTTTGGCTTAAACAGTCTGTTGGTGGTGGAGAAAAGGTGTCTGGGGTTATTATGGTTATTTTCAATGATGTGAGAGAAATAGATGGATCTAGCAGTCTCTATTGTATCCTTATACTCAGACAAGTAATCTTTCCAAGAATGATAATGTATGTTTAGGCCAGAAAGACGTCAAAAGTTTCTGGGAGACTGCCTTCATTGATTGCAGATGGTCAGTGTACCAGGGGGCAGAGCGAGAAAAAGAGATGGTTCGAGTTTTTAGAGGAGCAAAGGTGTTGAGTGTAGATAAAAGAGCGCTATTAAGCAAATGTATTTTGTCTTTAGGTTGATCAACTGATCGCCAGTTGTGGAAATTTACAGAGCATGTGGGGGAAGTGTTAGAAACAGGAAATTTTAGATTGAAAAGAATAGTAAAGTGGTCAGAGAGGTCTAGTTCAAGGGAAGTCAAGTGAGAAACTGAAGAGCCAATTGCAATGATGAAATCTAGGGTGTGTCCTTTGTTATGGTTCGGGCTGAGAACAAAGTGGGTTAAATCAAAGCATCTCAATAGAGCTAGAAAATCCTTTGCCAAACTGGAAGACCTGGAGTCAATATGTATACTAATTTCTCCAAGAATAAGGACCCCCTTAAATCTGAGGCATAAAAATTCAAACTCACCTAAAAAGGCGGATCACTAGCTGATAATTCAAGCAGGTAGACGAGAGCAGGAGTGCCTCTTTAGGAAAAGGACCAGTGGAAACAGAGACAGAGAAAAGAAGTCAGTTATATTTAAACAGCTGTTATTGTTTGGATGTTCTGAAGTTTGTAACTAGTCCTGCTTCATTTCTCATTAGATAAAGAAATTGCTTAAAATGTAGTTCAGGTGGGTAGCTGCGTCAGCATGCGTAGGCTGCAAAGGAACAAGTAATAGGTTTATTCCATGCTGAAAAAAAGAAGAAAGAGAACACAAAATGTAGTTGCTGTGGGACTCCAGTAAGGAGTATGGCTTTTGTTTTAACTGTTTTTATATCAAAAGGGAATTCACCAGCCTGTCAAAAGTAGGAAGACTGGCTATTGGTGTAACTTTAAAAACAGACACTTTATTAATTAAACATTAGTACTGTATAATGAGGTGAATGAGTGCTCAGTTGATGTGTGACCTGTTTATTCTATTTATATATTCCATAGTGACATCTAGAGGGGATACTGAGAATTGACAGTGAGCTGGTCACTGGAGTTGATCCAGTAAAACTTTGGACAGTTAGATAATTATTTATATAATCATGTTCCTAAACCCACTCACATCTTACTTTCACGTGACATTTATGATTATATATGCATCTGTTATGGGTATTTGTTCATGGTATGTGTGTTTTGCACAATATTATATGTACACCTGTCAGAGTGTTTTTAATCTGCATCAGTGTGGCCTGGCTCTGGCTCTGAAGGAGGAATGAGTTACCACTAAACTGAAATGGGCTATGTTAATTGGAACTCTTTAGTTTAGGAACATGTACAGGATAAAGGACCACAAGGTGATTACCATAAGCCTGGTAAGGTAATTCTATTAGTAAAACAGTACATATGAGCCAGTTTCTGCTGACTGAGACTATAACTCCTAAACTATTCATCTTCACAGAGCCTGTCCTGGTGTAAATCAGGTGTTTCAGCCATTACATGTCTCTGTGGCTAAGGATCTGCGCCTGTGGCTGGAAGGCCGCTGGTTTGAATCCCACGGCCGGCAGAAAAATTCTGCTCCGTTGGGTCCGTGAGCAAGGCCCTTAACCCCAACTGCTCCAGGGGTGCCATATAAATGGCTGACCCTGCGCTTTGACCCCAAGCTGTCTGCTCGTCTACATGTGTCTGTGTGTCTCATGGAGTGTAAATTGGGGTAGGTGAAAAGATGAATTGCTAATACAAGAAAATTGTATTTGGCCAATAAAGTGTATCTTATGTTAAATTATTTTTCTTCTTCAGGCTGTGTTTGAAACATTTGTTTTTATACATTATACATGCAGATATCTGGGTCTTTGCACTAACGCTATTGTATCAGTCCCTGTGTCCCCAGGAAGCAGTGATTCCACGAGGAAGCCATGAGTGATAGTGAAGATTAGACATGTGCAGATTAGAAGAGGTTTTGTGGGGAACAGACCTCACACTTCAATGTGATACTACGTGCATAATGTCCTTTCATTTAGTGTGGACTGGATTTCATGACATGTAAACTGACAGCAAGTTATTGAACTTTCATTTTTTAAAGAGTAATTGTCTTGTATAAGCATGTCTGAAACACTTCTCCAAATATAAACATTAAAACAAGATTTATTACAATGAGTCTCAGAAGATACTTTCACTGATGAAATCATTGGTCCTGTTACAATGAAGACAGCAATGACCTGTTCTGTCTCCCTCTTGTGGTCATTATTAATATTGCAGTCGTTGTTGCTTCTTGTGGTTCTGTTTGATTAACTCATCTGAGTGAAAAACATACAGATCTCCAGTGTCACACATTCGCTTCTGTAGTCTATGTAGAGTTGATTACTTTCTATTTTACACAAACAATAAATATCACAAGATAAAAATAGATATCTAGTTTGCTAAAAATATTGAAATATTTTAATCAGATGGCATTTATTATCTATAAAGTTAATTAACAATATTTAATTTGTAATTTTCAGTTTCATAGCCTATTAAGCTTAATACTTATATACATCTATATATTCTTTCTGTGTGTTTATTATACAACATTTACTGTATAAATGATCAAGTAAAGGTTTATTCCATGCTGAAAAGAGAAGAAAAGAAACACAGATTCAGCTGTGGAGACTTCTTCGGGGAAACAACCTTTACTTTTTTCCTTTGCAGGCCAACCCATCTGTTGCAGCTACTGTACCTACTTGAATTATTTATAAATGATGTACAGACTCAGCTCTGTTCAGTGTGATTGCAGAAGCTCTGCAGCTGTTCTCAGTCTCAGTCCTCTGTGGTTCCTGTTGATGAGCCAGAGCAGCTCCAGTAGAGCTAAGGGAGGTCTTTCAGACCCACTGCCAGTGAATCGATCAGGAACCGATCACAGGGATCAGTGCTGGGACCAATATTGTTCTCTCTCTACATGCTGCCACTAGGTAGGATAATACCAAAACATAATATTAACCTTAACGCAAATATACATTTCGTTTATGACAACTCTTCTATTATCATTAGTTAATTGCATTAATGAAGTAAAGACTTGGATGTGTGAAAATGTTTTGTTACTTAACTCTAATAAAACTGAAGTTCTGTTGTTTGGAGGAAACAATACTGATAGGAGTACTATAACAGCAGCACTTAACTCAGAGGATTTAAACATTTTCCTCAAAGACTCAGCACGTAACCTAGGCGTCATATTAGACACAAGGCTCTCATTTAACTGTTAATTGTTAATTGTTAAAACAGTATCTAAAACATGCTTCCTACAGTTAAGAAGTTTGACAGTTTGACACTTTCTTTTTGTTCACATGTTGAATGGACAAATTGAGTTCACCAACCTGTCTACCTTGCGTCCAAACCCAGGAAATCAAACTGTGTAAGATTGTTTTTAAATACTGAAGTTCAGTAAGACGTGGTTATCCACAGGTGAAGCCAGCTTCCTGTCTGACTGCGTTTCCACAGCAACCAGCCTGACTGGTAGAACTAGCCAACTCCACAGCGCCCTTCGCAAGGACGGAAGAGACAACTGGTACATCGTACTAACAGCCAGACCCAGACATCACTGTGTTCCTGAGCTGATAAAACTTCAAGGGATATTCTTTAGCTTCTTCTAAAGTTTAAGAAATAAAAACTGAAGAGCAGTAGTGAATCAGTAGTGCAAGCACTTATAACCTTGCAATGTATCTTTGAAATTTTCAAAATCTAAATTATAGAAAAACAGGGGATTTTACAAACATTTTTAAAGCACTGCAGTATGGTATTGAATGAAGGGGACAAAATTCAGCATCAGCATAGTGTAACATGACAAAGTGGGCAGGGGACTTCAGTGTTGGAGAGTTGTGATACACAGTTCAATGACTATCATGAAGCTGACAAGAGCTCCACACTCACGAGTCATTCTGAGAGCAGTGTGAATAAAACTATGGTTTGTAGGAATGATTTTTTTAGTTCTGACATTGCTGCCTGGCAGCACTGGGGCCCTGGATTCAATTCATGGGGTGCTGATTGTGTGGAGTTTGCAAGTTCTTGCCGTGTTCATGTGGGTTTCCTTCATGTGCTCCTACCGCAGTCCGAAGTCATACTGGTAGAATAACTGTCTGTTGGGAAACTTTAACCCAGTGTGAGTGGGTGTCTGTTTGTATCTGTCTTCCCTGTAGTGGACTGGCTTCCCATCCAGAGTGTATCCTGCCGTGCACCCTTTGGAAGTTATACAAGTAATGTAGCATCATATTGTATTCTGTATACATGGAACAAGTAATAGGTTTATTCCCAGCTGAAAAGAGAAGAAAGAAAATTCATTTACATTTTGGCTGTGGAGCCAAAACGTTGTGTTTTCTTTCTTCTATTTTCAGCATGGACTAATCACACTTGTTTGAATACTGTGACTGTTTAAATGATCTCTTACAGTTTTAAACTAAACTTGTACAGTAAGTGCACCTGCAGTAGGTTCCAGCTGCAGCAGTGCAGTCGCTGTGCAGTCCTGCTGAGGGAGGTTTTTGTATGGCTGTGTAACACTGTGTTAACAGATCTTTGCTGTTGATGTCGTGGTTACCAAGACAGTAATAATCTGTTGCATCTTCAGCCTGGACTCCTGTGATGGTCAGAGTGAAGTCAGTCCCAGATCCACTGCCACTGAAACGCTCTGGGATCCCAGTCTCGCGGTTAGTTGCTGCATAGATCAGGAGTTTAGGAGCTTCTCCAGCTTTCTGTTGGTACCAGGCTAGATATTTATTATCATACACTGCAGGACTGGTCTTACAGCTCACAGTGACTGTCTGTCCAGTGAGAACAGATTTCACTGCTGGAGTCTGAGTCACAGTAATCTGTCCACTGCATTCTGAAAACAAGGGAAAACAGTCATATACATTTGTTTAGTTATTTTACTTTTTGTCTGTACATCTGGTTTATGTAATGTGCTAAAAGCTATTTACACCATCAAAAATTAAAAGAAAAGTTAGGACTAAGTCAGCACCTAGCCAAGTATTAAATTATACCCTGAGCAAAGATGAGGAGTGTCCAGATGAAGATGGTGATGAAAGTCATTAATGCTGTGGGTTCTGTTGCCATGAAGGGCAGCTCTCAGTCATGAAGTGTTAAACTCACAAGGCTATAAACACTCCCAGAGCACTGAAGCATGAGCTGCCAATGCAAAGTGTTTCTTCTATGCAAAATGTCTTCCTGGCTACAGCAGCACTTGTAGCCAGTCAGAGCTGGAAACAGAGGCTTGGTGCTGTGTGTTGTGACAGAGCAAGATGAGCAGTTTAGCACGAACACTCCCAGGACAGACAGACTAGACAGAAAATAGCTTTATCTCTGCTTTAGCAGAGAATGAGACACAACCAGCTGAGCTCTTATTCCACTCAACACAGCTGGTATGGAGTGGAGTGTGGAGAGTCTGGTTAAGGCAGCACGTGGCTCTGGTGTTCAGACACAGCAAGAATGAAGGATTAAAGCTCTGTATGTAATTTGTCATTTCTAACACATCGGTTTACTTCTTAATGTTCAGTGACACGGGTGATTAAGTCCCTCCTCAATTCCAGGACTTGTGTGAGGCTGGAGAGCGAGACGTTAAACAGGACATCTCTGACTTCAGGGAAGGACTCTGGGGAAGTGTGCCCTCTGGTGGCACCAAAGTGATTTTATTTTCCATTAAAATAAGTTTACTGAAACCTCCTCCCTACAATCTGTCTCATCACCTGAAAATGTGTTTCAAAATGGTTTGTATGTTTGTCTTGACTGCTTGGATAAAACAATCAAAGAAAGGACATGTTACATCTCAGGTATGTCACTATGTCCCTTTCACAAAGCGTTGACCCCACCGAAGCACCTCACAAATCAGTTTGACTGTCCTACAGTATCACCACACCCCATGGCAGTTCCCTGTTGGACACTCTGGCTGAACACAAACTGCTTCGAATTTGACTTTTCTCTTGTTGAGCTGCTTTTCTCTCTGCGCTTCGTCCCAGTTAATCTTTCTGGCTTTTTGAACTCTCCCTGTTTTTTTACTATGGCTTAAGTTTTTCGTTTCTGGTTGTGCTACACTTTCTTCTTTTGGATTTCTAGCTTTTTGAACTCGGCTCTCTACACAAACTTGATCGCTGCATTACGCACCTGGACTTGTTGTTTCGCACTCTGTATTTTTCTCTTCACAGGATCCAACTTCCCTCTCAGTTTATATTTCTCGATTGTAACAGTACAAGCTGCTCAGAGATAGGGGAAAGATCACAAACAAGACTTGGTTTCAGTCAGCTAATTGGAAGGTTGTGGGCAGCTAGGCCACTGCTGTTGTGCCCATTTAGAATGCACTTAACCCAGATTGCTGCAGTAAAAATCTTGGCTGGATCAATGGCATCTATTAAAAATGACAGCCGAGTTAATTGGTGATTTTGGATCATCTGAGATGTTCATCCAGCCTCTTCTTGAATAGAATCGTGTTCAACGCAAAATCCGTGACAGGTTGTCCCACGCTCCCACTCTTCTGTGTGTAAAGAGTTGCCTCTGGTTCTCAATCCTATAAAAGCTTTTACCATTCCTATTGCTTTTCCCAAAACCAGGCTTAATCCAGTTGCAGATATCGACATAGAATTTTTGATCAATTTAAACTCTTTTGAGATTTTGAATTTTCAGTCAGTCCCGATTCCTTTCCTGTGTTCTCTATTTTCACTGTGAATAATGTCTTCAGCGCATCTGACTTCATTCAACATGTTTTGGTGGATAAATAAATAAGTATAATGATTTGCAAGGAATTCTTCAAGAATATACCAGAGTGGTTGGTATAATTTAGCGGCACCTGAGTGCTTTGTTCTCTGGCACAGTTTTGGTGAAAAGAGTATTAATTCAGGCACACTGGATTAAACAAATATTTATTAGCAATGACAATACAAACAGTACGCTTCACTCAGCATAAACATACAATACACAAGTTACAGAATTTATAAGTATACAGATAAGGCCTACTGTACATGGACTCCGGTTCCAGTCGAGAGGGAACGCTGGCGCATTTGGCTGCCGCTCCTCTCACCAGTTTTTTCATTTTTATCTACTTATTTATGTTTTTTTTTCCCTTTTCTCCTCGATTACACTAATTTCTAATTTATCTATTTTCATCCGCTTCACGCTCTCCGCTCCACGTTACAAATTCACAAATGCGACTTCCACTGCATTGTGAACTTACTCAATTGAAGACCTTCACCACTTGCTACCGCCTTCTCTGGATTTCCTTCCCATCTCAATTCATCGATCATGTCTCTGAGGTACACTGCACTGCAACTTCTTCAACTAAAACAAAGCTACTTCCTGGTCAAAGACACATTCGATTACTGCCATTTTACTGGGATTTTACGACCGACTCGCTACATCCATCGCAGCACAGGACGCCGTTTTTTTCGCTCGTCTGCCTGCTGAGTCTCTATCCCTGCCTTTCGGCGCACGTCTGTAAGTCCATCACGTACCGGCGCCGATCTCAAAAATCTCCTCTCACTACCGCACCTGGACCGCACTCCGCTTCCCCCTGCATCCCCGAGACTGGCCAGATCAGCGCTACTCAACACCCGCTCCATTAACAGCAAGGCTCTTCTTTTATGTGACATTTTCAAAGAAAAACAACTGGATCTTCTGTGTTTAACAGAAACATGGCACAAACAGAACGATGGACTCCTGTTCAACCAACTAGTTCCTCCTGGATATGGTTTGTTTGACCTTCCGCGTCTATCAGGCAGAGGCGGGGGCATCATTGTTATTTACAACCTTTTTTACAGTCTAAGTTCTATAACTATACCTCCTCCCTCTTCTTTTGAGTGTCTTGTTTTAAATGTTTCTATCCCCCCAATCTACTATTATTGCCACAGTTTACAGACCACCCAAATCCAGTGGAGTCTTCTTAGGTGAGTTTGCTGATTTTCTCTCATTCTTATCCCTTAAATTTAAAAGGATCCTTATTCTAGGGGACTTTAATATACACATTGATTCAACCCCTTTCAGTCTGGCTAAAGACTTCCTTTCTCTTTTGGGATGCTTTGACCTTACTCAGTTTGTTTGTACTCCTACACATAACAAAGGACACACCTTAGATCTAATTATTGCAAAAGACTCATTTGTCTCCCACTGCTCTCCCCTTGATCTAGGCCTCTCTGACCACTTAGCCATTCTCTTCAATCTGAATTACCTGTTTCTAACACTTCCCCCTCACGCTCTGTAAATTTCCGCAACTGGCGATCAATTGATCACCCAAGGTTTGCAAATTCTGTTCTGTCCTCCTTATCCTGTTTCTCTTCCTCTGACCCTCTAGAGGACAAAATACAGTTACTTGACAATGCTCTTTTACCTACCCTCGACACCTTTGCTCCTTTAAAAACTTGAACCATCTCCTTCTCAACCCTGCCCCCTGGTACAATGACCATCCGCGATTCATGAAGGCAGCCTCTCGCAAACTTAAGCGTAGGTGGCGTCTTTCCGGCCTAAATGTACATTGTCAGGCCTGGAGAGATTACTTATCTGATTATAAGGTTACAATAGAGTCTGCTAGATCCACCTACTTCTCTCAAATCATTGAAAATCACCAAAACAACCCCAGACATCTTTTCTCCACCATCAACAGACTGCTCAAGCCAAACTGCCCTACCACATTACCTGCCTCATCACAACTTTGCAACACATTCTTAGATTTCTTTAGTTCTAAGATTGACAACATCCGGCATCGCATTCTCTCCACTACGGATATAATTTCCATACCTCCTCCCTCCTCATCCAACTTCTCTGGTTCCCGTCTCTCCAGCTTCTCTCTTCTTGACTCAGCATCCCTAAACAAACTAGTTACGCGCATGAAACCCACCACATCTATTTTAGATCCCATTCCCTCCACTTTATTCCAGTCCTGTTTCTCTTCTCTCTGTCCCATTGTCCTCAATATAATACATGAATCCTTGAGCACCGGCATTGTACCAACGGTCCTCAAAACTGCTGCTATTACCCCAGTGCCAAAGAAGCCTAACATGGCTCTCGACAATCTTAACAACTTTCGCCCCATCTCCAACTTACCCTTTCTCTCTAAAATTCTAGAACGTGCTGTCACACTTCAGTTACATAACCACCTCATGACAAACAACCTTTTCGAACCCCTCCAATCTGGCTTCCGTCAACTTCACAGCACAGAAACCGCCCTAGTCAAAGTCACCAACGATCTCCTAATAGCTTCTGATTCTGGTTCTCTTTCCATACTCATCCTTCTTGATCTCAGTGCTGCCTTTGACACTGTTGACCATAACATCTTGCTTTCTCGTCTCGAGACTGTGTTTGGAGTCTCTGACACTGCCCTCAAATGGTTTAAGTCTTATCTCACTGATCGCTGTCACTTTGTCTCTCTCAATGGGTACAGGTCTGAAATTGGTCTTGTCAAGTCTGGTGTCCCTCAGGGCTCAATACTGGGCCCCTTGCTCTTCAGCATTTACATGTTCCCACTTGGTCAGCTTTTAAGATCACATGGCCTCAGCTTTCATTTTTACGCTGACGATACTCAAATATACATCCATACCAAACCCGACACTGATGTGGCTGTCTCTATTCTATCTAATTGCATCTCTGACATAAAAATTTGGATGACTCAAAACTTCCTTCATCTTAACTGTGACAAGACTGAAGTCATGCTTATTGGTACCCCCCATCAACTTCGTAAAGCCAGTCCTGTAACCCTGTCTGTAGATGGCTCTGTACTTGAGCTCCAATCAAAATTGAAAAACCTTGGGGTTATATTCGATTCTGGCTTAACATTCGACCCACATGTACAGCATACTGTCAAAACATCTTTTTTTCACCTTAGAAATATCGCAAGACTACGCCCTATGCTATCATTAACTGTGGCTGAAAAGCTGATCAACATATTTGTATTCTCTCGAATTGACTACTGCAATGCTCTGCTCCCTGGGGTATC